>NC_064600.1:26950269-26995269 GCF_943734735.2 Anopheles gambiae | reverse complement strand
CTCGCTCACTGGATCGCTGGTGCCGTATCCCATCAGCTCCACTCGGATCTCGTGGAAAACCTCGCACCGGAACAGCACATGCGCCACCGACTCAACCGACCCCGGGCACCGTGGGCATTCCGCCGATGGGGCAAAACCGCAGACATGGAGGTATTCCCGGAAGAATCCATGTTTGGTTAATAACTGCGAGAGGTGGAAATCCACCTCTCCATGTCGCCTACCCATCCAAAAGTGCAAGTCCGGGATCATTCGGTGGGCCCAAACCGCGTACCGACTGACCGTTGGAGCTGCGGCCACCGCATCCCACGCTCGCTGCCACTCCTGGAGAGTCCTCTGCCGCTCCTCCAGCCGGATGTCTTTGCGGCTGGCGCCTGGGGCAGCTAGGAGCCTCCGATGGCACCTTGCGTCCTCCCGTACCAGCAGCCTGAACGGCACAAGGCCTGCCAGTATAACTCCTGTCTCATATGCCACCGACACGAACGAGCTGGTGACACTGCGTGCCAGGGGCCTCTGCACCTGGGCCAGCTTCCTCCGGCACCACTGCAGATCTGTCGCATCGGACCACACGGGGGCAGCATAACGGATGATCGACTCCGCCACCGCCGCCAACAGCCGACGCTAGGCCACCTGGGGCCCACTGTGGTTCCTCATCACTGCGGTGACCGCACCTACCACGCGGAGGGCTTTAGCCGTTGACAGCTCCACGTGCGGCTTCCACGACAGGTGGTCATGGATCTGGACCCCCAGATACCGGATCGACTGTTTGCTGTGTATGATGGTGTCCCCGACGCGCAACGGCACCCTCAGTTGACCTCTTCGCAGACTGGAGATCATTACTCCTTCCGTGTTCTCCGGAGCGAGCTGCAGGTGATGGTCCTCCATCCAAGCCGCAATCGCGTCCACCGCCTGTTCAGCCACCAATGCCACCTCCTCTGGTGTGCAACCCCGTGCCATGACCACTATGTCATCCGCATAGCCGATGACGCTAGCCCCTTCAGGGAGCTCGACCCGCAACACGCCGTCGTATATGATGTTCCACTGGGTCGGGCCCAGAATGGACCCCTGCGGAACACCTGCAGTCACTCGGCGTGTAACGGGCCCGTCTGCGGTGTCATAGACGAGCTCCCTGTTGGCAAAGTAGTCTCTAAGGATGTTGCGGAGCTGCCTCGGCACGCCTTTGTCCTCCAGCGCCGTAGCGATGCACTGCCAGCTGGCAGTGTTAAACGCATTACGCACATCCAGCGCCACAACTAGAAGGCAGCGTTTGTCCCTGTTGTTGGTACGGCCAAATGACATCGCGTGACGGCCTGCATCCACCACCAGCTGAATCGCCTGCACTGTCGAACGGCCCCTCCTGAACCCGTACTGGTTTTCTGCCAACCTCAGTGATTCAGGATCCTCGACGACATCGTTTATTCGCGACAACAGCAACCGCTCGTACACTTTGCTCGGGTTGTTCAGCAGCAGAATCGGGCGGAAAGATGAAGCGAGCCCCGGTGGCTTGTCCGGCTTGGGGATAAGGGCCAGTTTCTGCTTCTTCCAATCATCCGGGAACCGCTCGTTGTCCAAGCATTCCTGGAACAACTTCCTGAAGATGTCCGTATGCTTCCGGATGGCGGCCATCAAAGCGGCGTGTGGCACACCATCCAGTCTTGGAGCCTTCCTCGTGTTCAACGAGCTCGCGATGTCCAGCAGCTCCTGTTCAGTAACGTCCCAAACTGGTTCCTCCTCTCCCCTCTCCAAGACTTGGCCTTGTGACGCTGGCCAGTCAACCGAAGGATGCTGGGGGAACAGAGTGGAAACGATGCACTCTAGCACCGATGAATCGCGCTCCCTCGCCGTCCAGCTTCCACGAAGGCGGCTAAATACGTTGCGGAACCATTGTCCCGTCTCGTCTTCCGCGAGGCCCCGCAGCATTTCATCGAAGTGCTCCTTCTTGCTGGTGGTGATGGCTGAGTCCAGGGCGGTCCGCACCTGGAGAAGGTCGCTGGCTGCGGCGATCTGCTCTTCCTCGTCGATGGCAGCTTCAAGGCGTTCCTTAGCGAGGCGGCAGTTCTCACACAGGTCCTCGATCGCTGGCGTCCACCAATACGCAGGTCGTCCCGAGTGACCTTATGAAGGGAACACTCGCGCCATGGCTCCGTCACAAGCTTCCGTCATGACTCTCTCCAAGCTTTCGGCACTTTTTACCCGCTCTGCGAACGAAGTTACGTCGAGCACTACGCCGAAAAGCTGGGCGTTGAGCTTACGGGTACGCCATCTCGTGCCGCTTTCTCGCGTGGAAGGACACTCATGTCGACGACTATCTGCCGCTAGCCGCTGGAGCAGCTCCCCTACAGCAAACCGAATGTACACGTGGTCGCTGTACGAGTATCTGCTAATAATCCTCCACCGATGCTCCGGAAAGGTGTTATCTCCGGCGATGCTGGGGCTTGCAAAGGCAACGTCCACCACGCTCGGGCGAGCCACTCCATTGCCCAGGATGGTTGGGGCGGTGACGGTGTTTAACACCTCCAGCCTCAAGCTGTCGACGAGCTGGACCACAGCCTCTCCCTTTGCGTTGGTGCGGCCACTCCCCCAAGCGGTGTGCCACGCATTGAGATCCCCCGCAAAGACGACGCGCGGGTGACCTCTCGCCAACACATCGATGCGCTGCATTACCTCCTCGAACTCAGAGACGCCCGCTGAGGGCGACACGTAGCAGCATATGAAGAGAACACCATTGATCCGGGCAGCCGCGATCCCAGACTGCGTCACGGAGACCACTTGCTAAACCGGATACGTTTCGCTGCTGGCTATGATGGCCACCTTCCCGTCCCTGTTGGCTACCCAGTTCCCATTGTTCCTGGGGACACTGTGCAGCTCCACCATCAGACAGACGTCCGCCCGCTCCATCCGCATCGTGTTGAGCGCAAGGTCTTGCGCGCTCCTACTGCGATTGACGTTGATCTGTAGCACCTCCATTTCAGTTCGAGGGTTGTCCACCGCAGGCTGCGGCACCAATACGGTGGGCGCCGCCACACAGCATGCACTTAATCTCGTTGGTGCAACCCGACGCCTTGTGAGTTTGGTCACCACACCGTAAGCAACGCTTGGACCGATCCTCCCCCGTACACGACGCGGCGATGTGTCCCCGCTCCAGACACCGGAAGCACCGAGTCAGCTGACCCGATACTTTTGGGGCTTCATGTACCGAACAATACGTGTAGCCCAGCTCCAATCGGCGATCCTTGACGAGTTCCGCTTCTGCTCGTGGGAGGCGCACGCGAGCCCGCTTTGTCATGTCTTGGCGCTCCCAAAGGTTCACGGTGGCCACCAATGACTGCTTTCCCAGAGTGGTCATGACCGCCTTTTTGATCGCCTCCTCGTCGATCATGTTGTCGATTCCAGTCAGGACGACCTCAGCCATCTCTGTCCTGATGGTTACCGATCCACTCTCCCCGATGACCTCCTGGATGATGTCCTTCAGCGTCGCGCTTTCGACGTCGCGGGACAAAGGCAGCAGGAGGTGGTCCTTCGGCGTTCTTCTGCCAACCCCAATTTGCCGCTGGAAATCGGCAATCCGCGGGCTGGTCCGGATCTTCACATACATGTCCTTGTAGCACACTCCTGGGACGGGCACAACGACGATTTCGTCCGGGCGTTTTCGTCGCGGACGCCGCTTCTCCTGCTGATGAATGTCCATCCGCTGCTGCTGCTGCCCATTTCGCTGGTGCGGCCACTGCTGATGCTGCCGGTGTGCTGGCTGCCGCTGGGCTGACTGCTGGGGCAGATTCACTCCGTTCTGTTTATTCCCACGCCGATTTCCGCGAACGACCTCCACCCACGTTCCTGCCTCGTCAAGTACCGCCGAGGATGCCGACTTCGCCACGCCTTGACGCTGAGCACGCACGCTCTGCTGCACCGTCGGCCATTGCTGCGCAGGTAGCCGCTGCTGCCGGTGTTGTTTCTGCTGCTGCTGACGCCACCTTTGGCGCTGTTGATCTTCCAGCTGTTGCCGCTGTTCTTGTCGTTGCTGGCTTTCCATCCTCCGAAGCAGCTCCTGCTCTCGCTGCAGTTCCTGCTGGCTCTCTAGCCGAGCTTCGCTGGTTCCACCAAGGGTTTGCGCTAGAAGAGCGTGAAGAGCTCCTTCTCCTTGCGAAGCTCTTCGCGGTGTTCCGCTTCATGTACCCGAGCTTCTTCGCGCGCCTCTCTTACCTCCCTTTGCGCTTCCTTCAGTTGCTCGTTGGAGGCCTCCATTTGCAAGCGCAGCAACTGGATTTGCTCCTCCAACCGCTTGACAATGCTGACCGTCGTCTCATTGTCAGCTTTCGCATCCGCCAGCATCCGACGCACTTCTCCGGTGGAAACCGGTGTTGAAGTCGCCAGCTTCGTCGCCGTTCCCGCCGATTTCACTCCTTCCGTCGCCATGGTCGTCGCTGGCACTCCTGCCGTTGACGGTTCCTCGACGATGGTCCCGAGTTTTTTCTCGCTCACCAGCTTCCTTATAACGACGGCAGGACGCTCATCGACCGATATAGTCCTTCCTCTCAGTCGCGTTTCCATGCTGGTGGGTTGTTACCTCCCGCCACCACGAATGTCCCCGACGCTGTGATGCTATGAGAAGCGCACACACAGCGACACGGAACGCCATGCGCGGGCAACGGAGCGCCACGCGCGGCAACAGTCGAGAAAGTTCCAGATAGCTCCAGAAAACTCCACTCGCGCTCGCGCACACACCCGCTTACACGAAGCACACGCACGGGCAACGGAGCGCCACGCACGTCAACAGCCGAGAATGTTCCACTCGCCTGCGCACACACTCACACACGCATACACACACGCGCGGGCAAAAGGAAGCCACGCACGGCAACAGCCGAGAAAGTTCCAGATAGTTCCAGAAAACTCTCCTCGTTGTCGCGCACACACTCGCTTATACGAAACACAAGCCCGGGCAACGGAGCGCCCCGCACGTCAACAGCCGAGAATGTTCCAATCGCTTGCGCACACACTCACACACATATACACACACGCACGGGCAAAAGGAAGTCACGCGCGACAACAACCGAGAAAGTTCTAAATAGTTTCAAAAGTTCACCCTCGCTACCGCTTCACATACACTCGCTCACTATTATTCGTAACACGGATAACCATCGCTCCCACTCTCTCGCTCTCACGAACACCCTCTCACAACGCGGAGCACTGCGCAAACACGTCCGTTCGATTGGGACTCGCAAGCTCCACTTCTTGTGGTGCCCTTCCGTCAATTCCTTTAAGTTTCAACTACTGAGAGCACCGAAGGTAGGTAGCGTCTCCCAATTGCTAATTGGCATCGTTTACGGTTAGAACTAGGGCGGTATCTAATCGCCTTCGATCCTCTAACTTTCGTTCTTGATTAATGAAAGCATCCTTGGCAAACGCTTTCGCTTCTGTGGGTCCTACGACGGTCTACGAATTTCACCTCTCGCGCCGTAATACCAATGCCCCCGACTACTTCTGTTAATCATTACCTCTTGGTCTATTACAAACCAACGAAACCACTCAGACCGAGGTCATGTTCCATTATTCCATGCAAAATTATTCTCGGCCAACGCCGGCCCCGGAGGACCGGACGCTTTGAACTAGCCTGCTTTGAGCACTCTAATTTGTTCAAGGTAAACGAGAGTTCCCGGGCACCATGAAGCTGGGTCGAACAAGACCTTGACCGACGAGGTCGCGGCGACAAGTCCTGACCCGTCACGGAGTAGAACGCCCAGGTACACCATTGTGAGTCGCAGCCGCGAGCGCGTACACGGACGGTCCCAACCGAGAGGCCGGGCGCTCGTGACGGACGCGAGTCTGGACGGGGTATCAACTTCGAACGTTTTAACCGCAACAACTTTAATATACGCTAGTGGAGCTGGAATTACCGCGGCTGCTGGCACAAGACTTGCCCTCCACTTGATCCTTGCAAAAGGATTTATGCTCAACTCATTCCAATTATGGACCATCGTTAGAGAGGTCCATATTGTTATTTCTCGTCACTACCTCCCCGTGCCGGATTTGGGTAATTTACGCGCCTGCTGCCTTCCTTGGATGTGGTAGCCATTTCTCAGGCTCCCTCTCCGGAATCGAACCCTGATTCCCCGTTACCCGTCGCAACCATGGTAGTCCTCTACACTACCATCAATAGTTGATAGGGCAGACATTTGAAAGATCTGTCGTCAGTCGCAAGCGACCGTACGATCGGCATCCTTATCCAGATTTCAACTCAAAGCGCCCGGAGGCGATTGGTTTAACTAATAAGTGCACCAGTTCCGCCGACCCGGAGGCCAACAGTCCCGGCATAATGCATGTATTAGCTCTGGCTTTTCCACAGTTATCCAAGTAACTGTTTGGATGAGGATCTTGTAAATTATAGCTGTTATACTGAGCCTTATGCGGTTTCACTTTCTAGGAAGCTTGTACTTAGACATGCATGGCTTAACCTTTGAGACGAGCGTATATCACTGGTAGGATCAACCAGAATTCGAGTCAATTGCTAGAACACGAACTACACTCTTGATCACGCGAGGCGCAAGTCCCCCGTGACCACCGAGATTTGTTCTGTGACGCCAGAGCGTCCGTTGGCGCCACTCGATAGACTGCACAAGCAGGCAACGTCGGATGCATTGCACACGGCTAGCGGATCTCTCTGCACTACGTCGGGTGTCCCAACGTCTGTCTGGAGACATTGCTAGGCCGGTACGGCACTCTGCGCACTCTTGCTTGGCCTCTTCGAGCGACGGGCCCCTAAGCGGGGTTGTATGCCGGTAAGACACATCGACTGGTACATTGCACGCACTAACGATCTCTGTGCACTGCATGGAACTCATTCATAACCACCGTGACGGGAGACTTTGCTAGTACGCACGATACTCTGCGCATGTGTACATGCTTTACAACCCAGCCAACTTGAGCACCTAGGGGAAGTTGTGATGCCATCTGAACACCCACCGACTGATGCATTGAACGGCTAAAGTTGACCTTCAATCCGAACTGGCACTCTGCGGCGTGGAGACAGTTGCGCGACCACTCCTATCCCAAACCAACAAAGCAAGGTGTATCCTACGTGCTCGGTACAAGCACACCACGACGGGACACATTGAACGGTTCAGCGATCTCTCTGCACTAGTGGAAGAACTCCAACGTGATACGGGAGACTTTGCTACAGCGGCTTCTCTGCACTTCTGGGCTACCACCTTGTGACGGGAGACATTGCTAGGAACCGATCGGCATCTCTGCGCGATTACTTGACGCACACCCAACTAAGTCAACTGTTGGACTTTTTCGTAATCACGGCGGGACACATTGAACGAGCTCTAACGGATCTCTGCACGCATGGAACATGGTGGCGGGAATAATTGCTAGAACCGAACGGCGCCTCTGCGCGATGTACAAACAAGCTCAACAGGAACCTCGTATCGGCTGCCGAGCCGGAGCTCGAACAACTTGGACTTTCACCTCTAGTTTAAATCAACTCACCACTCCCCGAGGGATCCGCAGAATTGCTTCTGGGTCCCGTATCGTTATTTGCGATTCTTGTTTGCATTACACTACATTGAACTATTCCAACTTGTTTATCCGCATGGCGAACATTTGCTGCATTGAACATTTAAGTTCCACTTCGCTCCCCCCTACGTGGGTCTGAGCTTCGCTCTCAGGGAAAAATATGCCACATTTGGTAGGGAAACCCGGTTTCATCACGCTATGTGCCCTGCATCACCAGCTTAGCGTGAATCCTTCGAGTTTCCCTAAGAAGTTCGATTGGTCTTGCAGAGTTTAAAGACAACGAAGCTTAGTTTCAAGCAATGATTTAATATACGCGTATTAAAAACCCTTAACTGTTACAACTTTTATGCTTAAAACCATCGCAACGAGGTCTTTGGGTCCGTAGACCCGTGATGTACTGCTACAGGAAACGTTTTGAAAGGGTGGAAACTCAAAATCATAGGTTAAGATCATCGGCAGAACCCACCAGACACCACTTTTGCTTCATAAGTTCGGCCTATAGTCATATGACGATTTTCATCGGGGAGGGGACGTATGACCCAAACGGGGGCTTATATGACCCACGGACACTGCAAACCATGCTCCTACGACTAAATAGAGGTTAAAACTACGATTTGGTGAAATCTTCATTTTTGACCTCGGAGCAAGGTACCTTCCCTATAGTAGGCAATGAGTAAATGATCATAATCCCAGGAGGGCAAAAAATGGGAACCCGAGAGGAAAGCGCTGTTGGCGCGCCTAAGCTAGTGGCCCGTAGAGTAAAAAGGGTAACCCCAACAAAGTTGTCGTTTGACGTTCTGGTTTCACTTTTTATCATCTAAAATCAGTTTTCTACACGTTTCGAGGGGTTTTAGCAAAAAAAAAATTTTCGACTACTCGAGCTCTCTGGCCCGTTCGGTGCACATTTTTGAAAAAAGCTAGGGAGCTGCCCCTAGGTTCGGGGTGTCACAAAATGTTGAAAAGTGGTCGAAAAACCGCTATCCAGAATCGGATGTAGAATCATTAGACGAACTTAAAATTGTTCTACGACACCCAACTACGACGTTTAGTATTCGAGATATAGCACTTTGTAGGTCTGACCGAGCAATTTTTGTTCCGCGCACTTTGTGTTCATGGATGTCGATGTTGGTACAAGTTGCCGGTCGGGATAGCCGTGCACCAAAACTGTGTACCGATCAGGGAAAGTACAAGACGAAGGGTGCAGCTCGAGCGTACGCGTTCATAGATGTCCATGTTGGTACACTTGCACCAAAATTGTGTACCAATCAGGGAAAGTACAACATGGAGGGCGCAGCCCGGGCGTACGCGATCATGGATGTCCATGTTGATACAATCTACGTGTACGTACCTAGTTTTTGTATCAAAAGTTGCAATAAAGTGCTTGTATGCTTAAAATGCTTATCTCAACCGGTCACCTTTTGGCCTGCCCTTTTATAACAGAAACCTAGAAAGATACTCGATATTTTTGTGTTTTTCCATTCGCCCGGGACGACCAAATGAGCTATGTGCACATCGTGCAGAAAACTGTCTTCGCCACGCATGTTTTTGTCCATCCACTCATATAATCACCCACATTTGTGTTCAACACGGACGGTGCAGCCCGAGCGAACGCGTTAATGTTTATGTTTGTACACACTGCTTGTACGATTCTAGGATTTGGTAATTGCGTCACAGTGCCCGACCGTCGCGGACACCATTCTTGGACAGAAGTCCTAGTACGTAGAGTACTTTCCCTAGGTATGTGCTCGTTCGTGACTATCGTTGCGTGCTTACGGACACGCTTGGGTATGTTTACCATACAAAGTTTACTAGGGAAACCTGGGAAGGACGCTTGCCCTCCCGTTTGTAATGCATTCGCTTTGTTCCATCGATTTCTGCTACTGCTCACTAAGGGGTGTTCGTTTGCGATGTGTACGATAAGCAACTGTCTATCCTAACCAGCAGTTAATCAACACTTTTCATCCAAGTCATAGGAACATAGAGTACTTTCCCTAATCGGTACACAATTTTGGTGCACCTCTAACCTGGCCGGCACTTTATCGTTACGTTTTGTGCACAACCTAGGGACGTGGTGTAAGTTTTATGATTTTTATGTTTGATTCGGTTTATTATGATTGAAAACTACGCTACGTCCCAGAAATTTGAACTCGACTACTTCCTCCATGTGGCGCCAAAAGCTACTGGGCAACGCCTAGCTAATGCCCCATTTGTACTTCAATTTTCATTATCAGGTTTGAAAAATACGCTAAGTCCCAGAAATCTGAACTCGAATACTTTTGCCACGTGGCGCCAAAAGCTACTGAGAAACGTCTAGCCTTTTACCCATTTATAATTTAGTTTTCGTTATTAGTTTTGAACAATACGCAAAGTTCCAAGAATCTGAACTCGAATACTTTTTACATGTGCCGCCAAAAGCTACTGAGCAACGCCTAGGTTGATACATTTTTGGTACATGGAGTGTATGCATGCAGGCGTACTGCCGTGCTGGACCGGAAAATCGAACTTGCTACTAGAACGTAAAGTAATTCCCCTAGATAGGTGCTTTTGCATGCCTCTGATCGACGACCATGCAACGTGCGACACGCGTAGCTAGGCTTTCCCATACAAATTCCCTAGGATAGCACCAAATTGCACACTTTCAGGGGTATATTTTGGTACCGTGTACCGTGCATGGTACAAGTTTCAGCAGCTCGTGCAATTTATTTTGCATCGTGTTGCGGTTGCTGGTGCGTCGGGATAGGAGTGTTTCGAGACTTTCGCCAAGCGTTGGTGCCATTTGGGGGATAATTAATGTTCTAGCCACAATAAACGTGCCACATAATGCCAATAAGGAATAAGCCGTTTTCTAGGGACTTCCACTCAAAATGTTTGCCATCAGCGCTTTCCTGTCGAGTTCAGGATCTGCGACTTAGCGTTTTTTTTTTTTTTTCACGATCCAATCCAACGACCAGATCGTGAATAAACAATTCATACAACAGTGCATCCCTTTAGAGAAGGAAAAAGCCGAATTCTAGGGAGCTCCAGTCCAAAAGGTTGTCATCAGCGCTTTCCTCTCGAGTTCAAGATTTGGGACTTAGCATTTTTTTCGCGATCCAGCCAAAAGACCAGATCGTGAAATAAACAAATAATATAACTGTACTAGTACATCCCTTCAACTGAAGCAAGTGCACCATACATGACCCGTACGCCAATCATCCATGCACATGACACGTCAACTAAGTCAACACATGATACAACTTGGACAACTGACGGGTAAGTAGGTCATCTCGTACACGACGACACATCGACCAAACCAGGTCAACACGTCACATGCACAAGACATCCTACTACCAAGGCCGACCACCTCGACACACGACGTGTTAACCGAACATGGTCAACAACACCATCATGTGCAAGGCAACCGGCCCAAACGGATCAACTTATACAACTTGTAACGAGCATGTGTGTAAGCTTACTGGTTTGGTCGGCACGTTTCTCACATCAAGACAATCAAGTCGAGAACGAGGCACGCCGACAAGCTCACTAGTGTTACGTGTTCCGCTCCATATCGTGTCAAGTCACTCGTCTGACACGGAAGTAGCCAGCTCTTGTCCACTAGTGTAAAGGAACGGTCTCCAGACCAAGTCAAGTCACTCGTCTGACAAGGAAAGAGCACGCACCAAGCTTCACCAGAGCACGGTACCACGGTCCCCAGACCAAGATGGTTCGTTACGCCATCGAGGAAGGGGCACGCGATCCCTTGCTACACTCAACTAAGTACACTCTTGCTCTCACAAAAGTATCCCCTGTGTCGACGTGGTCCCCAGACCAAGACGAGCTTGCGCACATCGAGGAAGGGGCACACGGACAAACCACCAAGCATGGGTCGCCTGAGAGGATCGATGCGAACGCATCTCTACAACTCGCAGCTCCCAGCCTGAAGTCCCGTCGTTTGCGGGCGGTTGATAGGTGTCGAAACTAGGTATATCCACGTTGGGCAGAGCTCAAGCCAACGGCGTTCCCAGTTACGGTACTAACACGTGCAGCGAACTCCACTCGTTGCGGCCTAGGTATAGCGGGATGAGACGCCGGGCTGCAGACGCAGACTCCAACGGATCTCAGAGGGTTGTTAGGCCCGCTAGCTTCCGAACACCTAATGGGTTTGAGAAGCGCTATCAGCTCGGATTGGCTACGACCTTAGAGGCGTTCAGGCATAATCCAGCGGACGTAGCGTCATACCAAAGTCCGGTCGGACTAGTATTGAGCCAGTGGTCCGTACCTGTGGTTCCTCTCGTACTGCACAGGAATTCCGTTAAGATAGCGACTATAAGCACACACCAGTAGGGTAAAACTAACCTGTCTCACGACGGTCTAAACCCAGCTCACGTTCCCTTGAAAGGGTGAACAATCCTACGCTTGGTGAATTTTGCTTCACAATGATAGGAAGAGCCGACATCGAAGGATCAAAAAGCCACGTCGCTATGAACGCTTGGCGGCCACAAGCCAGTTATCCCGAGCTTGCATCGAGTAGCCGTCGAGTGAAGGCGGATGTAAACACGCTCCGACAGAGTTTCGAAAAAAAAGTGTGTAAAACGGCCTCGGATCGCTAGGAAAGTGCTAAAAACGAGTTCAGAGCACCCGTTTTACCTTTAGACGGTGTTATTTACTCGAAAATCGGTGATTTTTTGTAAAAGTGAAAAATCGTGTTTTTGTGTATACATTTGCCCCCCCCCGGTAGCACCAAATTTCCGGGTGTGGGAATTAAGTGTAAAAATCTGTGATTTAAGTGCCGGAAACACTTGTATTTAACTAAATGGACGCTTCTGAAGCGACTCCAAGTGTTTTGGAAACGATCCGTGCAGCAGAAAGTGAAAAAACGCGAAAACCAAAAGTGTCGGGGGTGCTACCGCTGGGGCACGTGTCCGCGGTAAAAAACGAAAAAAACAGTAAATCGTGAATAACTCGGTGAGTTTTGGTCGGATTCGAGTGCGGTTTTCACCATTGTGCTTGTTTTTATGCGTACAATAAGATTGCATCAAAAAATTTGTGAAAATCGTGTAAAAATTTTTTGACGTTTCTTGGTGACAGTTCTATAATACCCAAGGGACAAATTTTGTCCGGGGAGCAGTTCCCAAGGGGCAAAAATTTGAAAAGTCCGTTACTGCTCGAAAAGTGCTCGAGTTTACAAAAAGTGCGCAAAAAATTCGGGGAAGAAGTGTAGTGCCCGCGGCAGCTCGAATCTGCTCGATTCGAGGAGTTCGAGCAACTCGAAAACTGCTCGAATTTTTCGAAATTTTTTCGAAAAATTAGAAAAAATTCGGCGAAGCTGCGGGGTGATAGAAGGCGATAAAACAAAACACGGGAAAATAATTTCCCCCCCGCTCCCGGTGAAAAATCCCTAAAATAGGTTCAAAAAGGGTCGAAAAAGCGGGCAGCGCAATTTGGACGTGAAAAAGTGCCGGAAAAATTCGGGATTGGTGCGGATCCATTCCCCACGTGAGCGACGCACCCTCTCGTAATTTTTCGCCACCCGCCACCCCTCCCCCCCAGCCCACCAGGGGGGTCGCAAGTCGGACCATAGTGGAAAAACCAGCGTGGAAGAAGGATTCTACAGCAGCGATTGAGCGGCAGAACACCAGCTAGGCGACGCAGCATCCCAGGGGTCTTTCCGACCCCCTGGGTCATCCGACCCCCGGGGTCATTTCGACCCCCAGGGCTATTTAACCCAGCCATCGCGATCGTCAGTCAGTCGTAATGGAAGCAGCCGGGAGATCGACCCGCTCGGGTGCTAGGGCGACGTCGGTGGACTGCCGCACCAGCTTGGCTCCTAGCTCCAAGCTCTTTGCGGCCGAGCCACGTGTTGCGCTTCCTAGGCTAAGCGCCACAGGCGCTAGTAAGCCCATTGCGCAGCCAAAAGCTGCATCAGCGACACCGGCTCCGGAGCTCGAGTTGCTCAGAGCTACAATACAACGGCTCGAGGAGCAGAACTGTGCGATGAAGGAGCAAAACGCACAACTCCTGGAGCAGATAACTGGCATGTGCCAACTGCTGCAGGAGGAAAAGGAGGAGGCGAAGCGCCGTGAAGAAAAGCTGGAGGCGCAAATGGAGAAGCTAGCCACCGCACATCAACGCGATCGAGATGTGCTCAACTCTCTGCTGGCGGCAAAGGTTGGCGGTGGACAACCGTCAGCTAGTCCACGTCAACCTCCAACTCCGTTGCCGCGCCGATCCTCTGCGCAGCCGCAGCAGCAGCAACAGCAGCAGCAGCGGAACCAGCACGAGCAGGAGCAGCCCCGCGCGTCGACGTCGCGCGCAGTCATGCCGCCGCGTAGCGAGGCATTGACAGCCGTCCGCGGAGACGTCGTGCCGGAGTTGACCTACAGCGAGGTCGTGCGGCGTAGATATCGCGGCAAAGCTACGGGTAAGCCACGCTCCCAGCAGCAGCCGCAACAGCAGCAGCAGCAGCGTCAGCTACAGCGACAGGCAGTCGGTATCGCGCAGCATCAACAGCAGCAGCAGCAACGTCAGCCACAGCGACAGGCGGTCGCTGGCTCGCAGCAGCAACAGCAGGAGCGTATGCAGCAGCAGCAGCAGCTACAGCGTAAGCGAAAGCCGAGGCCTGACATCATCGAGGTGTCTCCAAGTGAAGGCGAAACCTGGGATGGCATCTACGAGAAGGTGCGCAAAGCCATTCGTCTGGACGCGGCTCACAGCGAAATGAAAGGGCATATTAAGCAGGGCCGCCGAACTCATGCTAGGCTGCTACGTATGGAGCTGAGCAAGACGGCAAACGCTCCGCTTATGCTGGAAGGCGTCCGCAAAATCATCGGCGACGCAGGCGTCAGTCGGCTTGTCACAGAAATGGGTGAGCTGCTGGTAGTCGATATTGATCCCCTTGCTACGGAGGAAGATATCATTGCTGCCCTCGATGCTAAGATTGGCGCAAGTGCTGGAGTTGTTTCTGCCAGCATTTGGAAACTACCGGATGGTTCGAAGCGAGCACGCATCCGGCTACCTGTGAAGTCGGCTCGGCAGTTGGAAGGACTTAAACTGTTCCTGTGCGACTGTGTGAGCAAGGTTCGAGCAGCCCCACCAACGCCTCCACAGCGACAGCGCTGTTTCCGCTGTCTGGAGATGGGCCACATCGCCTCGAACTGCCGTTCCACCGCAGATCGGCAGAATCTGTGCATCCGCTGTGGGCTTACCGGACACAAAGCACGATCCTGCCAGAATGAGGCAAAGTGCGCACTGTGCGGTGGCGCTCACCACATAGGCCACAGCGAATGTGCTCGTTCGGCCCAACGATGTTCCCGGCCCTGAAAGTTCTGCAGGCGAACCTGGGCCATGGCCGTGATGCCCAGAACCTGGTGCTGCAAGCTGCCAGAGAGGAGAAAGCAGACGTGCTCATCCTCTCTGATGTTCTGCGTCCACCAGAGAATAACGGCCGGTGGGCATTCAGCAGCTGCCGGACGGTAGCGGTGGTAGCTGTCGGTGAGCTACCAATACAGCGCGTGTGGTGCAGCGAAGCTCGGGGGCTGGTAGCAGCGCAGATTGGCGGAGTGATCTTCATTAGCTGCTATGCTCCACCAAGCCTCAGCCTCGCCGAGTTCGAGCGCTTCATTGAAGCCATAGAACTCGAAGCCTTCTCCCACCCTCAAGTCGTCGTCGCCGGCGATTTTAACGCCAGACATGAGGAGTGGGGTAGTCCGAGGACTTGCGACCGCGGGGAAGAGCTGCACGCAATGGTGGAGCAACTTGGCCTGAGCGTGATAAACCGAGGTCGAGAATTCACGTTCGACGGCAACGGGGTAGCTGCCCCGAGCATAGTTGACTTGGCGTTCGCGAGCCCGTCGATTGCTCGCCCAGATACGTGGATCGTGAGTACACGCTACACCGCATCAGACCACCGCTATGTCCTCTACACCGTGGGAGGAACACCAGCATCGCCCGAGCAACTGCAGGACCAGCAGCAGCCAGCGCAACAGTCCTCTGCGCAGCAGCAGCAGTCACTTTAGCAGCAGCAGCAGCAGCAGCAGCCATCGCAACAGCAGCAGCAGCAACATCAGCGGCAACCTTCATCGCGGCAGGGTGCTTCCGCTAGCCAGAGGCGTGTGCGTCACGCTGGCCGTAGATGGAAGACCTCGCAGTTTTCTGCTACCTCATTCCTCGAGGCGCTGTTCGCTGCGGACTTTGTCCAACGTGCATCGACCCAGGAGGGTATGATCGCAGCCATGTTGAAGGCCTGCGATGAGACAATGCAGCGGGTTACCCGACTGCACCAAGACCCGCACCGTAACACATTTTGGTGGTCTCCCCTCCTGGCTCGCCTGAGGAACAACTGCGAGGTTGCCCGTGACCGGATGCTGCGGACGGCTGATTTGGAGGAGCGCAGCATAGCAGCAGCTGAGCACAGGACAGCAAGGGCGGAGCTCAGTCGAGCAATTTGAGCTAGCAAGCGGAACTTGTTCCAGGAGCTGATCGAAATTGCAGAAGAGAATGCGTTCGGGGCAGGATATCGGGTCGTCATGTCCCGGCTCCGGGGCAGTCGGACGCCTTCAGAAGCGGACCGGGTCGTCCTCGAACGCATTGTGTCCGACCTCTTCCCTGAGCACCCGCCCTGTGACTGGTCACAGCAGAGCAACGCGGGAAACGACGAGGGAGCAACAACTGCGGCGGGTGTAGCACCTGTTACTGACGACGAGCTGCTGCTAATCGCGAGTCAGATGGCGAGCCGCAAAGCGCCAGGGCTCGATGGCATCCCGAATGCGGCGGTGAAGACGGCAATCACCATGTTCCCGGAGGTCTTCCGGGTCCTGTACCAGGATTGCCTCAACCGCGCTACGTTCCCGACGCAGTGGAAGAGGCAAAGACTGGTGTTGCTGCCGAAGCAGGGGAAGCCTCCGGGAGAGAGCAGTTCGTACCGACCCCTTTGCATGCTCGACGCTCTGGGGAAGGTATTGGAGCGCCTCATACTGAACCGCCTCAACGACCATCTCGAGGAGCCGTCTTCACCCCGACTGTCGGACCGGCAGTTCGGATTTCGTCGAGGACGATCGACGGTAAGCGCCATTCAGCGCGTTGTTGAGGCCGGCCGCACCGCCATGTCGTTTGGGCGAACGAACGGCCGGGATAACCGATTCTTGCTTGTTGTGGCGTTGGACGTGAAGAACGCGTTCAACACGGCCAGCTGGCAATCCATTGCCAGCGCCCTTCAGGCAAAAGGTGTCCCAACCGGCCTCCAACGGATGCTTCGGAGCTACTTCGAGGATCGTGTGCTGTACTTCGACACGAGCGAAGGCCCCGTCGTACGGCATGTCACCGCCGGTGTTCCACAGGGGTCCATTCTCGGCCCCACTTTGTGGAACATAATGTATGACGGGGTGCTGGATGTGCCGCTTCCTCCCGACGTCGAAATCATCGGTTACTCGGATGTCTTGGCGCTGCTGGTTCCTGCTACCACCACCGACGAGGTTCGCGCGAGAGCAGAGTAGGCCGTTGACCAGGTCCAACGTTGGATGCAACAGCACGGTCTGGAGTTGGCCCCAGCCAAGACTGAAGCCGTCCTGATTTCGAGTAAAAAGACTCCACCGCAGGTGACATTTCGCGTCGGTGACGTGGAAATCAAGTCGTCTAGGAGCATCAGGTACTTGGGCGTGCAGCTCCAAGATCACCTGAAATGGCGAGACCATGTCACCAACGTCACGGAAAAGGCGTCGCGCGTGGTGGCAGCTGTAACGCGCCTCATGCAAAACCACAGCGGCCCCAGGACGGCCAAGTCAAGGCTGCTGGCGTATGTGGCAGAATCGGTGTTGCGGTATGCTGCTCCCGTCTGGGCTGAGGCAACTCAGGTGCGAGAGTGCCGACGGATGCTGCAACGAGTTCAGCGAAAAGCAGCCATCAGGGTGGCACGGGCATTCCGTACCGTCAGGTATGAGACGGCCACCCTGCTCGCTGGACTCGTACCGATATGCCACCTCATCAACGAGGATGCCCGGGTCCATCAACAACTCCTTGCTCCAGACCGTGCTGCAACGAAGGAGGACATCCGGGCGACTGAGAGGCAGTTTACCATCGACTGCTGGCAGGAGGAATGGGATGCCGACGCACTGCAACAGGATGCTAGCCGGCACACGCGGTGGACGCACCGTGTCATCCCATCGGTCGGTGACTGGCAGTCTAGGAAATATGGAGACATGACTTTTCATTTGGCGCAGGTTCTGTCCGGACACGGATTTTTCCGTAACTACCTGTGCCATAATGGATTCACGTCGTCCCCAGACTGCCAGTTGTGCGTCGGCGTCCCAGAAACGGCGGAGCACGCGTTCTTCGAGTGTCCACGATTCGCTGCGGTACGTCAGGAGCTACTAGGCGAGGGGGGTCCAGACCCTGTCTGTCCTGACACCCTCCAGCGGCATTTGCTGCGCGATGCCGAGAGCTGGAGCCGTATATGCGAAGCTGCTAAGCAGATAACGGCCCAGCTGCAGCGAGCGTGGGACGAGGAGCGGGCAGCACTGGCGGTTCACGTCATCGAGCACCATACCGACGACGTGATTCAGTTAGAGGCTCAACGCGCCGAGGTGCGACGGGCCCGAAACGTGAGACGAAACGCCAACCGGCGAGCAGCAACAGCACGTCGGCGGGAAGAACGTCGAGGTGGACTTCCCCCAACCCCACCGGCTTCACCACGCACCGCTCAGCGACGTGCAGCGCTTCGTGAACGGCAAGCGCGGTTTAGGGAGAGGAGGCGAAACCGTCGGCTCCTCGGAGTGTCCAGCCGGGCAAGAAGCGATGACGATGACGGCCGAGCAATCGCGGAACACGCTGACGGACCGTCTCGTGAGACATCGCAACAGGTGGAGGAGGCTGCAGCAGTAGTCGAAGACGGTGGTCTAAGCGCTGCTGAACAAGTGGCAGCGGTCGAGGCGGAAGTTGCCTCCCGCTAGATTCACAGCGCTGCAGTAGAAGCAGCGAAAGCTGAACCAGAAGACTCCGACTGGAGTACGATAGGAGTAAAAGAATTTTAATTTATTTGAATTTGAATAAAAGTGAAAGGTGCAAAAGCACGGTTGCAGATTGGCCAAATACGGCTCAGAACCCCCTTCAAAAAAACCCTCGCGGGTATACATTGTAGGGGTGGGTGAGGGATTCTATAAAATAAAGAAACCCGTTATAAAAAAAAAAAAAAAAAAAAAAAAAAAAGCCAGTTATCCCGGTTCATCGGGTAGCCGTCGAGTGAAGACATATGTAAACACGCTCCGACGAAGTTTGCAAAAAAAGTGTGTAAAACGGCCTCGGATCGCTCTGAAACCCTCAAAATCGTGCTTAGAACACCCAAATTACCTATAGATAGTGAAGTTAGGTCGAATTTCGGTGATTTTTTGCGTTTTCAAAAATTCGAGTTGTTGTGTGTACGTGGGCCCCCCCCCGGTAGCGCAAGAATTCCGGGTGTGGAAATTTGGGGCAAAAATTAGCGTTCTCGGCCCCGAAAACACTCAATTTTAGTGAAATTGGTGGTGCTGAAACGTTTTATTGTGTTTTCGAGACGATCCGAGCAGTGAAAAGTGTAAAAAAGTGTGTGTGTTTTTTCCCCATACATTTTGTATGGGGAACTTAGCATGCAAATATTTTAGTGAAATTTGCACGGATTTTGTCCGGATGTGGTTTGAAAGGTGCGCGTAGCGACGTTCTAAGCATTGTGCGAAAAAACGGACGAGAAATCGGCGGAAAAACGCAAAAATAAAAAGTGTCGGGGGTGCTTCCGCCGGAGCACGTGTTTTTCGTAAAAACGGAATGATTACAAAAACAAGAATAACTCCGTGAGTTTTGGCCCGAATTAAGTGCGGTTTTCACCGTTGTGCTTGTTTTAACGTGTACAATAAGATGCAATCAAAAAATCAGTGAAAATCACGAAAAAAAAATTTTGACGTTTTCGGTGACATTTGAGGGATACCCGTAAGGCAAATTTGGTCTGGGAAGCAGTTCCCGTACAGCAAAATTTGAATTTATCGTTAGTGCTCGAAAAACTGCTCGAACATTTAAAAGTGTGCGTAAAATTCAGCGAAGTGGTGTAGTGTCAGCGGGAGCTCGAATCTGCCCGAATCGAGGCGCTCGAAAAGTGCTCGATTTTTTTCGAAACTGCTCGAATTTTTCGAAAAATTCGGAGAAGCTGTAGGGTGGTAGAGGGTGACAAAACAAACACGGGAAAATTATTTTCCACCCTTTTCCCCTCCCCCCCACCCGGTGAAGTGCAAAGTTAAAATAAAAAAAAAAAAGTCCAAAAAGGGTGGAAGTCGGGGTCGAACCGTTTAGACGTATAAACGCACCGGGGAAATTCGGGACTGGTGCGGAATAATTCCCCACGCGCGAGACGCACCCTCCCGAAATTTACCCCACCCCCTCCCCCTCCCCCCCGACCACCAGGGGGGCATAAATTGGACCGTTTTCATCCTAAGCAGCGGAATTGAAGCGAAGATCGACATTATAGCAGAACACCAGCTAGGCGACGCAGCATCCCAGGGGTCTTTCCGACCCCCTGGGTCATCCGACCCCCGGGGTCTTTTCGACCCCCAGGGCTATTTAACCAAGCCATCGCGATCGTCAGTCAGTCGTGATGGAAGCAGCCGGGAGATCGACCCGCTCGGGTGCTAGGGCGACGTCGGTGGACTGCCGCACCAGCTTGGCTCCTAGCTCCAAGCTCTTTGCGGCCGAGCCACGTGTTGCGCTTCCTAGGCTAAGCGCCACAGGCGCTAGTAAGCCCATTGCGCAGCCAAAAGCTGCATCAGCGACACCGGCTCCGGAGCTCGAGTTGCTCAGAGCTACAATACAACGGCTCGAGGAGCAGAACTGTGCGATGAAGGAGCAAAACGCACAACTCCTGGAGCAGATAACTGGCATGTGCCAACTGCTGCAGGAGGAAAAGGAGGAGGCGAAGCGCCGTGAAGAAAAGCTGGAGGCGCAAATGGAGAAGCTAGCCGCCGCACATCAACGCGATCGAGATGTGCTCAACTCTCTGCTGGCGGCAAAGGTTGGCGGTGGACAACCGTCAGCTAGTCCACGTCAACCTCCAACTCCGTTGCCGCGCCGATCCTCTGCGCAGCCGCAGCAGCAGCAACAACAGCAGCAGCGGAACCAGCACGAGCAGGAGCAGCCCCGCGCGTCGACGTCGCGCGCAGTCATGCCGCCGCGTAGCGAGGCATTGACAGCCGTCCGCGGAGACGTCGTGCCGGAGTTGACCTACAGCGAGGTGGTACGTCGCAGGTACCGTGGCAAGGCTACCGGCAAGCCACGCTCCCAACAGCAGCCGCAACAGCAGCAGCAGCAGCGTCAGCCACAGCGACAGGCAGCCGTTACCGCGGAGTATCAACAGCAGCAGCAGCAACGTCAGCCACAGCGACAGGCGGTCGCTGGCTCGCAGCAGCAACAACAGGAGCAACAGCGTAAGCGAAAGCCGAGGCCTGACATCATCGAGGTGTCACCCAGCGAAGGCGAAACCTGGGACAGCATCGACGATAAGGTACGCAAAGCCATCCGCCACGACCCTGCCTACTGTGGCATGAAAGGGCATATCAAGCAGGGTCGCCGAACCCATGCGAGGCTGCTACGCATGGAACTAAGCAAGACGGCAAATGCCCCACTTATGCTAGATAGCGTCCGCAAGATTATCGGTGATGCAGGCGTAAGTCGGCTTGTCACCGAAATGGGTGAACTGATCGTGGTAGACATCGATCCCCTCGCTGCAGAGGAGGACGTCATTGCTGCCCTCGATGAGAAGATTGGCGCAAGTGCTGGAGTAGTCTCCACCAGCATTTGGGAACTTCCGGATGGAGCGAAGCGTGCACGCATCCGGCTACCAGCGAAGTCGGCTCGTCAGTTGGAAGGAGCAAAGCTGTTCCTGTGCGACTGCGTCAGCAAGGTACGTGCAGCCCCACCAACTCCTCCAGAGCGACAGCGTTGTTTCCGCTGTCTGGAGATGGGCCACATTGCCTCGAACTGCCGATCCGCTGCAGATCGGCAGAATTTGTGCATCCGTTGTGGACTAGACGGACACAAAGCACGAACCTGCCAAAATGAGGCGAAGTGTGCACTGTGTGGTGGCGCTCACCACATAGGCCACAGCGAATGTGCTCGTTCGGCTCTGCGATGTTCCCGGCCCTGAAAGTTTTGCAGGCGAATCTGGGCCATGGCCGTGTTGCCCAGAACCTGGTGCTGCAAGCTGCCAGAGAGGAGAAAGCAGACGTGCTCATCCTCTCTGATGTTTTGCGCCCACCAGAAAATAACGGCCGGTGGGCATTCAGCAGCTGCAGGACGGTAGCGGTGGTGGCTGTCGGTGAGCTACCAATTCAGCGCGTGTGGTGCAGCGAAGCTCGAGGGCTGGTAGCAGCGCAGATTGGCGGAGTGACCTTCGTAAGCTGCTACGCTCCACCAAGCCTCAACCTCGCCGAATTCGAGCGCTTCTCTGAAGCCATAGAACTCGAAGCCTTCTCCCACCCTCAAGTCGTCGTCGCCGGCGATTTTAACGCCAGACATGAGGAATGGGGTAGTCTGAGGACTTGCGACCGCGGGGAAGAGCTGCACGCAATGGTGGAGCAACTTGGCCTGAGCGTGATAAACCGAGGTCGAGAATTCACGTTCGACGGCAACGGGGTAGCTGCCCCGAGCATAGTTGACTTGGCGTTCGTGAGCCCGTCGATTGCTCGCCCAGAGACGTGGATCGTGAGCACACGCTACACCGCATCAGACCACCGCTATGTCCTTTACACCGTGGGAGGAACACCAGTATCGCCTGAGCAACTGCAGGGCCAACAGCAGCCTGCGCAACAGTCTTCTTCGCAGCAGCAGCAGTCATCTCAGCAGCAGCAGCAGCAGCAGCAGTCATCGCTACAGCAGCAGCAGCAGTCATCGCAACAGCAGCCGCAGCAGTCATCTCAGCAGCAGCAGCAGCAGCAGCAGTCATCGCTACAGCAGCAGCAGCAGTCATCGCAACAGCAGCAGCAGCACCATCAGCGGCAACCGTCGTCGCGGCAGGGTCCTTCCTCAAGCCAGAGGCGTGTGCGTCACGCTGGCCGTAGATGGAAGACCTCGCAGTTTTCTGCTACCTCATTCCTCGAGGCGCTGTTCGCTGCGGACTTTGTACAACGTGCAACGAGCCAGGAGGGTATGATCGCAGCCATGTTAAAGGCTTGTGATGAGACGATGCAACGGGTTACCCGACTGCATCAAGACCCGCATCGTAACACATTCTGGTGGACTCCCCTCCTGGCTCGCCTGAGGATCAACTGCGAGGTTGCTCGTGACCGGATGCTGCAGACGGCTGATCTGGAGGAGCGCAGCATAGCAGCAGCTGAGCACAGGACGGCAAGGGCGGAGCTCAGTCGAGCAATTCGAGCTAGCAAGCGGAACATGTTCCAGGAGCTGATCGAAATTGCAGAAGAGAATGCGTTCGGGGCAGGATACCGTGTAGTCATGTCTCGGCTCCGGGGCAGTCGGATGCCGTCGGAAGCGGACCGGGACATCCTCGAACGCATCGTGTCCGACCTCTTCCCTGAGCATCCGCCCTGTGACTGGTCGCTGCTGAGAAACGCTGAAATCGACGAGGGAGCAACAACTGTGGCGGGTATAGCACCTGTTACTGACGACGAGCTGCTACTCATCGCGAGCCAGATGGCGAACCGGAAAGCACCAGGGCTTGATGGCATCCCGAATGCGGCGGTGAAGACGGCAATCATTATGTTCCCGGAGGTCTTCCGGGTCCTGTACCAGGATTGCCTCAACCGCGCTACGTTTCCGGCGCAGTGTCAGAGGCAAAGACTGGTGTTGCTGCCAAAGCAAGGGAAGCCTCCGGGAGAGAGCAGCTCGTACCGACCCCTTTGCATGCTCGACGCACTGGGGAAGGTACTGGAGCGCCTCATATTGAACCGCCTCAACGAACATCTTGAGGAGCCGTCGTCACCCCGACTGTCGGACCGGCAGTTCGGATTTCGTCGAGGAAGATCGACGGTGAGCGCCATTCAGCGCGTTGTTGAGGCCGGCCGCACCGCCATGTCGTTCGGGCGAACGAACGGCCGGGATAACCGTTTTTTGCTTGTAGTGGCGTTGGACGTGAAGAACGCGTTCAACACGGCCAGCTGGCAATCCATTGCCAGCGCCCTTCAGGCAAAAGGTGTCCCAATTGGCCTCCAACGGATGCTTCGAAGCTACTTCGAGGATCGCATGTTGTGCCTCGACACGAGCGAAGGCCCCGTCGTACGGCATGTCACCGCCGGTGTTCCACAGGGGTCCATTCTGGGCCCCACCTTGTGGAACATTATGTATGACGGGGTGCTGGATGTGCCGCTACCTCCCGACGTTGAAGTCATCGGCTACGCGGATGATCTGGCGCTGCTGGTTCCTGCTACCACCACGAACGAGGTACGCGTGAAAGCAGAGGAGGCCGTTGACCAGGTCCAACGCTGGATGCAACAGCACGGTCTGGAGTTGGCCCCAGCTAAGACCGAAGCCGTCCTGATTTCGAGTAAGAAGACTCCACCGCAGGTGACTTTTCGCGTCGGTGACGTGGAAGTCAAGTCGTCAAGGAGCATCAGGTACTTGGGTGTGCAGCTCCAAGACCACCTGAAATGGCGAGACCATGTCACTCAGGTCACGGAAAAGGCGTCGCGCGTGGTGGCAGCTGTAACGCGCCTCATGCAAAACCACAGCGGCCCCAGGACGGCTAAGTCAAGGCTGCTGGCGTACGTGGCAGAATCGGTGATGCGGTATGCTGCTCCCGTCTGGGCTGAGGCAACTCGGGTGCGAGAGTGCCGACGGATGCTGCAGCGAGTACAGCGAAAAGCCGCCATCAGGGTGGCACGGGCATTCCGTACCGTCAGGTATGAGACGGCCACCCTGCTCGCTGGACTCGTACCGATATGCCACCTCATCAACGAGGATGCTCGGGTCCATCAACATCTCCTTGCTCCAGACCGTGCTGCAACGAGGGAGGACATCCGGGCGACTGAGCGGCAGTATACTATCGACTGCTGGCAGGAGGAATGGGATGCCGACGCACTGCATCAGGATGCTAGCCGGCATACGCGGTGGACGCACCGTGTCATCCCATCGGTCGGTGACTGGCAGTCTAGGAAACATGGAGACGTGACTTTCCATTTGGCGCAAGTTTTGTCCGGACACGGATTTTTCCGTGACTACTTGTGCCATAATGGATTCACGTCGTCCCCAGACTGCCAGTTGTGCGTCGGTGTCCCAGAGACGGCGGAGCACGCGTTCTTCGAGTGTCTACGATTCGCTGCAGTACGTCAGGAGCTACTCGGCGAGGGGGGTCCAGACGCTGTCTGTCCTGACACCCTCCAGCGGCACTTGCTGCGCGATGCCGAGAGCTGGAGCCGTATTTGTGAAGCTGCTAAGCGGATAACGGCCCAGCTGCAGCGAGCGTGGGACGAGGAGCGGGCAGCATTGGCGGCTCACGTCATCGATCACCAAAATGACGACGTGGTAGAGCTAGAGGCTCAACGCGCCGAAGTGCGACGGGCCCGTAACGAGAGGCGCAACGCCAACCGGCGAGCAGCAACAGCACGTCGGCGGGAAGAACGTCGAGCTGGACTTCCCCCTACCCCACCAGCTTCACCACGGACCGCTCAGCGACGTGCAGCGCTCCGTGAACGGCAAGCGCGGTTCAGGGAGAGGAGGCAAAATCGTCGTCTTCTCGGGGTGTCCAGCCGGGTGAGAAGCGATGACGATGACGACCGAGGAATCGCGGGAAACGCTGACGGACCGTCTCGTGAGGCATCGCACCAGGTGGAGGAGGCTGCAGCAGCAGCCACAGATGGTGGCCTTAGCGCTGCTGAAGAAGCGGCGGGGGTCGAGGCAGAAGTTGCCTCCCGCTAGTTTCACAGCGCTGCAGCAGAAGCAGCAAATGCTAAATCTGAAGACTCCAACTAGAGAACGATAGGAGTTAGAAGATTTTTGTTTTGAATTTTAATCGAATTTAATAAATTGAAAGGTGCAACAGCACGGCTGAAGAATGGCCAAAAACGGCTAAGAACCCCCAGCAAAGAAAACCCTCGCGGGTATATATTGTAGGGGCGGGTAAGGGATTCGGAAAATAAAGAATTCTATTTACAAAAAAAAAAAAAGCCAGTTATCCC
This sequence comes from Anopheles gambiae, assembly GCF_943734735.2. Lineage (NCBI taxonomy): Eukaryota > Metazoa > Arthropoda > Insecta > Diptera > Culicidae > Anopheles > Anopheles gambiae. The sequence continues at coordinate 26,969,641 of NC_064600.1, read as the reverse complement.
TGTTACGCTCGAGCCTTCGTCGTGAGCGGACGTGTTTCCGTCGAGCTCCGTACTCAAGTGTGATCGATATATATGCAGTGTGCATAATCGACCGTATATGTGAAATTCGAATTTGGTGAAAAACGAAAAAGTTGAATAATTCGAAAAGTTATCGAACTTTTTGAAATTTTTTTGTTGATAAGTCGCGGAGCCGCCGTGTTCTGGCCGTGTGCAAAAAAATTTTCAAAAAAGTTGATAAATAAAAAAGTGACTGTGCACGTGGTCTTTCCTCAATAACTTGGTGAAAAATTGTCGGATTCGCCCGATCAAAGTTTTTTAACGTTGCGGGACGATAAAACCTATCGATCGATACCCATATCGGGTGGTTTAGTGAAAAAGTGAAAATTATATTAAGAGTTAACAAACTTTTTTAAGTGTTTTCTCAAAATATTTCGAAATGTATTGAAGTGAGCGTTACACAAACAACACCATCGTGTGCGTGGAAATACCTTTCTGGCGAGTGGTCGGACGCCCAGATCGGTCCATAAACAAAAAAGTTATGGAAGTTCAAAGTTTACACTTAATAAAGTAAAGTGGAAAAGTTGCATAACTCCTACAAAACGAGTTGGAGGCGCCTGGGCCCACTCGTTTGGCCCGAATATCGTAGATGCTTGTACGCCCTTCCGAACGAAGTGTCGCTCGGCCCGATCGGAGTGATATTGGCGGAGTAGTGCAAGTGTAAAGAATTTGGCGAATTGTTCAAAAAGTGTATAAGTTTTGGTGAGAACTTTGAAGTTGCACCACGCGAAAACTACTGGGCCGATTTTGATGAAAATCGAAATCTGAGTCGAGGCCAAGTAGTTTAACAAAGTGGCATATTCAGTTTTTTGAAAAAGTGTGTAAAAAAGTTAGTGAACTTTTTGAGTGCCGATTTAACTAACTTTGTGAAAAGTGGTCCGATTTTCGAAAACGACATTTCGTTCGAAGCGTCTCGTCAAGACAAACTCAACGACGTATCGAGTGTCCGCGCGAAATGAAGTTTGACAAAGTTATTAAGAGTGCAAAAAGTGTATAAATTAAATACTTAATTATTTAAAAAAGTGCCTAAAAGTGAACGGATTTTTTACAAAAAATACGTCAAAAGACGCGGGCTGACGAGCCCCGTCGACGAGTGTTAGTGTGGTGAAAATCGGTGGAAAATTACGACCAGGATCGCGGGTGGTAGTTTTTCCTATAGTAAAGTGTACACAATATACGGTTCGTCCAGACGTGTTTGCGCAAAGTTTTGCCCTTGGTTGACCTTGGCACGTGCCGGCCGGGCTTGGACGAAAATCTTGCCCCCCCTGGGCCAACGGTCAACGGCTGTGACGTCAGCGGCTGCCCCCCCTCGACCAACGGTCATTTGCTGTGACGTCAGCAACTGCCGTATGGGGCGTGACGTCACAGGCATACAGTGCAAACCCAAAAAGTGCCGTAAGTTGGAAAATTGTGGGCCGATCCGGAAAATTTTTGTTGGTAACTCGCGGAGCCGCCGTCCTCTGGGCGCATGCCAAAAATTTTCCTGAAAATCGGAAAAACAAAAAAGTGAGTGTGCACACGCTTTTCCGGCCATATCTCGTCGGAAAATTGCCAGATCCGGAAAATTCCAACGCCAAACGGTGGGGCCGTGATAGACCAACCCGCCGGTGTGTGAAAATTGCGGATCGGAAAAGCCTGTGAAAAGTTACGAGCGATTTTCCACGAAAAAAAGTGTTTTTCCGGAATAACTTTTCCGGGAAAATCGGGAAAATTCAGGAGACGTGTGATACGGGTGCGCGGGGAAATTCGGCTTGTCTGGACTACCCGGACGTCCAAATCGGACTGTAAACAAGCGAGCAGTGCAATTTCCAGTTTCGTGACGTTTAACTGCACCACCAAAGTACTAGAGGGCGCTACATGTCAAAATTAAAACTGGTGTATCTCTGGAACCACTGGTCTGATCCGGACGGGCAAGTGCTCGCTGGAATCAACATCGCCCCGGCTATCTGCCAGTGCTGCCATCGTGGCCATTTTCGGCCGTTTCAGGGTTGCCAGTTTTTGACAGCTACGCGAAAAATAGTGAAAATTCAACTGTGCACCACTCCGAAACGGGTAGCCCCAGCCGAACGGGCAAGTGTTTGCTGACGTTGGCATTGGCCCGGCTACCCAGCAATGTGGCCAGCTTGGTCGAAAACGCTTGCGGCAGTGTTGCCAGTTTTGAGTGTAGTGTATCGCTTCGTGTCGCGCGTTCAACGCAGAGTGCGACGGGCTGCGTTCATACCCTCGTATAAAGAGGTGCGCGTACGAACGGAAAAGTGATTCAACAACGCAGGGGATGGGCGACGAGGCCCAACCTCCACAATTGAGTGGGCCGTACCAGTTGGTACGCCCGAGCTTATTGAGGTTTCGCCCAACGAAGGTCAGGACTGGGAGAGCCTTCTGCTGCTTGTGCAAACGGCAGTCAGGACTGACGAGCGATACAAGCCGCTTAAGGACCACGTCGTCCTGGGTCGCCGTACCAGTAAGGCGTTGCTGCGACTCACGCTCAGCCGCAAGGCGAATGCGCAGTATATGCTGCAACAGGTTCGAGCCATCGTGGGCAGTGCTGGAGTGTGCCGGCACGTCACAGAAATGACAACAGTTGTCGTCCATGACGTTGACCCGCTTGCCCGAGAGGACGATCTGACTTCGCTGCTGGACAGCAAGTTCGAGTCGGGAGCGGGAATTGTGTCCACAACGATGACAAAGAAGACGGATGGCAACCCAACGCGCGCACGTGCGATTGCCCGCGAAGTTTGCGAAGGAACTCGACGGCACTAAGATTAAGCTGGGCTTTTGCGTCAGCAAAATCAGAGCCGCGCCACCGACCCCTCGAGAGCGTGTGCGCTCCTATCGCTGCCTCGAGCTGGGTCATCGAGCCCATGACTGCCGTTCACCCGACGATCGGCAGAACATGTGCATACGCTGCGGCGTTGTGGGGCACATGGCAAAGGCTTGCACTTCTCCGACGAAGTGCCTCAAGTGCGGTGGTCCACACACAATTGGACACCCCGACTGCGCCCGGTCGGCCTTGCAATGACCCCACAACTGCAAGTAATGCAGGTGAACTTGGGCAGAGGAGAGAGGGCCCAGGACATCGCCCTCCAAACTGCCCGAGAGAAGAAAGTGGACGTGCTGCTGCTGTCGGAGCTGTATCGACCGCCTGCCAACAACGGTCGATGGGCCTTCGACTACTCAAAAAAGGTCGCCATCGTCGCAACTGGATCTCTTCCTCTCCAGAGGATCTGGTGCAGCAACACACCGGGACTCGTCGCTGCCGAGATCGGCGGCACCACTTTCCTCAGCTGTTACGCACCACCTCGTCAGCCTACCGACGAGTTCGAGCGCTTCATCGAAGCGGTGCAGCTCGAAACGATTTCCCATTCACAAGTCGTCATTGCCGGCGACTTCAACGCCTGGCATGTGGAATGGGGAAGCGAGCGTAACAGCGAAAGGGGGGAAGAGCTGCTCAGCGCCATACAGCAGCTAGACCTGGTGGTACTAAACCAGGGCACGACGAACACCTTTGACGGCAACGGAGCGGCAACAGCAAACATCGTCGACGTAGCGTTTGCGACACCAACCATCGCGCAGCCGGGAACGTGGAACGTGTGCGGTGAGTACTCGTATTCCGACCACCGGTACATCACGTACACAGTTGGCACCACAGTTCCCGTCGCAAACGAGCCTTCACCACCATCGAGGAGACAGCAGGGGCGCATTCGACACGCGGGTCGGCGGTATAAGGCGACGCAGTTCTCGCAGCGAGCCTTCCTGTCGACGCTGCTGGACGAGCGGTTCTCAGAACGGGCGGTGAGTCATGAACGCATGGTCGAGATCATGCTCGCCGCGTGTGACAAGACGATGCAGCGGGTTACAACGTCGCGCAGTGACCCCCATCGTGACCTGTTCTGGTGGACGCCGCTGCTCAGGCTGCTGCGAGAGAACTGCGAACGCGCCCGTGATCGAATGCAGCAGACCAGCGACCTGCAAGAGCGGAGCATCCCCGCAGCACAACATCGTACAGCGAGGGCGGAGCTGGGGAAGGCGATTAAGGCCAGCAAGCGGAACTCGTTCCAGGAGCTGATCGACATCGCCGAAGAGAATGTGTTCGGAGCCGGATATCTCGTCGTTCTGTCCCACCTCCGTGGTGGACGGACGCCACCCGAGACGGAGCGGGACAGGCTCGAACACATTGTGTCCGATCTCTTCCCCCAGCACCCGCCCCTCGTCTGGCCAGAAGCGGCTATCGTCGAGGGAGAGGAGCGGCCAGGAGCGGTAACAGCAGTGACGGACCAGGAACTCCAGTTCATCGCGCGCCGCATGGCCAACAAAAAGGCCCCGGGACTCGACGGTATCCCGAACGCGGTGGTGAAAGCACATCCTCGGCACACGGGGGTTTTCACGGCGCTGTACCAGGGCTGCCTCGTCAATGGTACGTTTCCTGCAGCGTGGAAGAGGCAGCGCCTTGTACTCATCCCGAAGCCAGGAAAACCCCCCGGAGTGAGCAGCTCGTACCGGCCCCTGTGTATGTTGGATGCACTGGGCAAGGTGCTTGAGCGCTTGATCCTGAACAGGCTGCACGAGTTCCTGGAAGATCCAGATTCACCGCGACTGTCGGACCGGCAGTATGGTTTCCGAAGAGGGCGCTCGACCATCGGTGCTATTCAGAGGGTTGTTGAGGCCGGCCAGCGTGCGATGTCGTTCGGTCGCACGAACCGACGCGACAAACGGTTCCTCCTAGTTGCTGCACTAGATGTGAGGAACGCGTTTAACACGGGAAGTTGGCAGGCCATCGCCACTGCGCTGCAGGCGAAAGGTGTTCCCGCCGGCCTCCAACGTATCATACACAGCTATTTCCAGGACCGAGAGCTGGTGTATGAAACCTCCGATGGCCCGGTAGTGCGGTCCGTCACGGCAGGGGTTCCACAGGGGTCTATTCTAGGCCCCACTCTGTGGAACACGATGTATGACGGTGTGTTAGACATCGCCCTGCCACCCGATGCGGAGATCCTGGGGTATGCCGACGACCTGGTGCTGCTGGTCCCAGGCACAATCCCAGATAACGTTAAAGCTGCTGCGGAAGAAGCGATTACTTCAGTGATGGAGTGGATGGCTCGACACCATCTCGAGCTGGCGCCGGCAAAAACGGAAATGGTGGTCATTTCCAGCACAAAAGCCCCGACGCGGATTACCGTCCGAGTAGGCGACGTGGACGTCACCTCGTCCCGCTCGATCCGCTATCTCGGCGTGACCCTCCAGGACAAGTTGTCGTGGCTGCCGCACGTCAAGGAGGTCACCGAGAGGGCTGGGAAGATCGCCGACGCCACATCCAGATTGCTGAGAAACCATAGCGGACCAAGGGCATCGAAAGCGAAGCTGCTAGCTTCGGTGTCCGAGTTCGTTATGCGGTATGCTGCACCGGTATGGAGTATGGAGCTGCAGAAACGCGACCCTGGTCGCCTGCTGGAGCGTGTACAGCGGAAGATGGCACTGAGGGTGACACGAGCATTCCGTACCGTAAGGTATGAGACTGCCACCCTCCTGGCTGGCTTGACCCCCATCTGCCTGCTGGTGGATGAAGACGCCCGGGTCTACCAGCGACTAAGTGCCGTCAACCGCACTGACACGAGGGCGAACATCCGGAAGCAGGAGCGACAGGCCACGATCGAGCAATGGCAGCAACAGTGGGATGCGGAAGCCGACACCAGCCGATACACGCGTTGGGCGCACCGCGTACTACCAAACATCGGCAGCTGGCAGTCAAGGAAACATGGAGATGTGTCGTTCCATTTGTGCCAGGTACTCTCGGGACATGGCTTCTTCCGGGACTATCTGTGTCGCAATGGCTTCACATCGTCCCCTGACTGTCAGCTGTGCAGCGGAGTTCCTGAGACCGCGGAGCACGCGGTGTTCGAGTGCCCGAGGTTTGCTGAAGTCCGGCAGCAGCTACTCGGCGAGGGAAGTACGGACCCGGTCCGTCCGGAAAACCTCCAGCTGCACTTGTTGCGCGATGCCGAGAGCTGGTGCCGTATCTGTGAAGCTGCTAAGCGGATAACGGCTTCACTTCAGCAAGCCTGGGACGACGAGAGAGCAGCCCTAGCAGCCCATGGCAACGAGCAGCACGTCGAAGAAGTTGCCGATCTGGAGGCACGGCGAGCAGAAATCCGTCGAGCACGGAACGACCGGCGAAACGCGAGCCGCCGAGCAGCCAGGGCACGGCAACGAGAGTTGCAGCGAGCAGTACGTCCCCCAACTCCACCACCATCGCCCAGAACTGCGGCACGCCGTGCAGATCTTCGGCAGCGGCAAGCGCGGTTCCGAGCGAGAAGGCGTCAAGCGATACAGGACGCGAGACGCCTGTATGGGGAGCAGAGTCCTGCATCATCATCGTCATCAAGCAGCAGCGACGACGATTCAGACGGCCGAGGAAGCGCGGACATCGCAGCCGGACCGTCTGGTATGCGCAACCGCGCTGATAATCGAGACGACGCAGTCACTCACGGCGGCTTGAATGCTGCAGAAGAAGCCGCAGCGGTTGAGGCGGAAGTTGCCTCCTGCTAGGTGTTTGGCGTCGTGAATAACAGAGCGCGTTAAAGCATTAAACATTACTCGAAAAAAAAGGGAATACAGGAGTTATATTAAAATCAAAAATAAAATTGATAGGTGCTTAATGCACGGTTGCAGAAACGGCATCTTAGCCGAGAAACCCCCTTCAAGGTACGTCTTCGCGGACAAGACTGTAGGGGTGAGGGAGGGTTGAAATTTGGTAAAAAAATAAAAAACCCGTTTTAAAAAAAAAAAAAGTCAGTTATCCCTGTGGTAACTTTTCTGACACCTTTTGCTAAAAACTCGTTATAACCAAAAGGATCGTAAGGCCAAGCTTTCGCTGTCCCGAAGTGTACTGAACGTTGGGATCAAGCCAGCTTTTGTCCTTATGCTCAGCGTGTGGTTTCTGTCCACACTGAGCTGACCTTTGGACACCTCCGTTATCGTTTTGGAGATGTACCGCCCCAGTCAAACTCCGCACCTGGCACTGTCCATGACGTGGACCGAAAGGACCTGTCCAGGAGTCTTCGAGCCGGGCGGCGCGCGGAACCGGGGGCAAACGTGACATCATAAACGATCGACCGCGCAGAAGCAGTGCACCACGAATGCACCGACGTACGCAAGCTTGTACCCTTGCGGGCCACGGCTCACGGTCGGACAAGCGGGTAACACGCTACACACGACGATGCTACGATGCAGTCTCCCCGGCGGCACCACCCAGCGACACACTGGACGCTGAGCGAGAAACACGGCGCATTGGGCGCGCGCAGGCGAACCGCCGCCACAGCCCCCCGGAGGAGGTGCGCACACGATCCGGAACTGGGGCCCGCGCTTGTTCCACCCAATCATGTAAGTAAGGCAACAGTAAGAGTGGTGGTATCTCAGAGGCGAGCTCCACGAGGAAGCCCTCCCACCTATGCTGCACCTCCTATATCGCCTTACAATGCCAGACTAGAGTCAAGCTCAACAGGGTCTTCTTTCCCCGCTAGTGCATCCAAGCCCGTTCCCTTGGCTGTGGTTTCGCTAGATAGTAGATAGGGACAGAGGGAATCTCGTTAATCCATTCATGCGCGTCACTAATTAGATGACGAGGCATTTGGCTACCTTTTTTTTTTTTTTTGTTAACGAATAGTGAGCATATTCCATCCCCCTCTCCGACTCACCCAACTCGGCCGGTACGCTTGTGGTGCGTATTACTTCATGCGGAGTCGTGTGTGCGGTTGCACCCTGGGTCACGACGCATCTTCTGCGGCGATCTGGTCCGATGATTCTGCTTATTACGCTGCTTTCCGTGGTGCGACGCGGTCCCTTTGGTCCTATCGCCCACACTTCGGGTGGGCAATGGGGGGTCTGCATCGTTGCCCACCACTCCAAGCACATAAGGCAGTTCTCCTGAAACGAAATTTTGATAGAGAAAACAAGAAAAGGGAGAAAGAGGTAGAAGAAAGCTGAAAATAGGGGAGAGAAGAGAAAAAGAAAGCTGGAAAGAAACGAAAAGAAAAAGATAAAAGATTAGTAACTTTCCAGCTTACGGTGGCCCTTGTGGCGCGGGTTGTTGCCGTGCCGCAGGGCCTGAGGGACCACCATTTGCGTCCCTCGCCCGCCGTCTAGCCCGCCTGCGTCGCCTTGCCGTTGGTGGACGCTCAACATCCCATCTCGCTTGGAGAGTGGAGAAGATTGTCCTGGCGGCGGCGCGGACGGCCTCCCACGTATCGCTGCGGGCGCACATTTCCGAGACGATGTTATCCATTGTTACTCGGAAATGGCACCGCTGCTGCATCTCGTTCCGGATCCGATCGAACCGTGGACAGTGGAACAGCACGTGTTCAACGTCTTCCACGGCGTCCCCACATTCGGGGCAGTTGGGCGAGCCTTCCAGGATGCCTTTCTCGACGAAATAGGAGCGCAAGAACCCGTGCCCCGTGAGGAGCTGGGTGAGGAAAAAGTCGACTTCCCCATGCTTGCGGCTGACCCAGAGATTAATGTCTGGAATCAGCCTCCTCGTCTTCAGTTCTGGTGCTCCTGGTTGCCCTGCACCCGTTGTCTACTGGTCCTGCCAGCGCCTCATCGTCTCCTCCCGTTGTCGCTTCCGTATGTCTGATTGAACACCACCACTCGCTACCTTTTCGTCGTGGCAGCGGATATCCTCTAGCATGAGAAGGACTAACGGGGTGATGTTGGCGACAACGCAAGCGGCATCATAAGACACGGTCTGGAAGGCGCTGGCGACTCGGAGAGCCCCCGGTCGATGCGCCCTTTGGACCGATTTGCGATGGGTCTCCTTATCGAGCACCCATCGCCCCCAGGTAGCAACTCCGTATCGGATGATACTGTTGCCGACGTTTACGAGCTGTCTCCTACTGCGGCTCTTAGGACCACGCTTATTCGGCATTAGGCAGGTCAAGGCGTTCGTAATCCGTGAAGCCTTATTGACCACCTTCTCCAGATGCCGGCTGTGGTGCTGTTTGCGGCAGAGGTCCACTCCCAGGTACTTCAGCGTTTCCGTGGATTGGATCGAGTGACCGCCCGCTTGAAGCTCTGCGAGCTGCGGGACATGATGGGTACAAACGATCATGAACCCGGTCTTTTGGTGGGCAAGTTCCAAACCGACTCCTCGCAGCCACCGCTCGATCCTCTCCAGGTTAGCCGTTGCTAAAGCGCTGACCTGTTCCGTGGTCCTTCCCAGAAATGTGAAGGACACGTCGTCAGCAAACCCGATGATGTCCGCTCGTAGTCCCTCGAGCGGCAAGCGGAGTAGGTCGTCGAACATGACGTTCCAAAGTGTTGGTCCTAAAACCGAACCCTGAGGAACGCCAGCAGATACAGTCCTAGACACTACTCCTTCATCCGTATCATAGTGGAGCGTTCGGCCAATGAAATAGTTCCGCAGCAACGCCTGCAAATAAGGCGAAGTGTTTTTACGCTGCAGAGCTTGGCCGATCGCTGTCCAGTTTGCCGAGTTGAAGGCATTTCGGACGTCCACCGTTACCACCGCACAGAGACGATCCCCCTTTCGCTTTTTATCCAAAGCGACTTTCCCGTTGTTCATCACCCGAGTGATGGCGTCAACGGTTGAACGCCCTTTACGAAAACCGTATTGGGCGTCCGAAAGTCCCCCGATCGACTCCAGGTGGGTTGTCAGCCTCCGCTGAATCAACCGCTCCAAAATTTTCCCCAGCACACTCAGCAGAAAAATCGGCCGGTATGACGAGGGCTCCCCAGGTGGTTTCCCCGACTTGGTAAGCAGCACCAGTTTTTGCCGCTTCCATGCATCGGGAAAAGTGCCTGCCTCCAGTAGCTGCTTGTAGCTTTTGGCAAAAACTTCCGGAAAAGCCAGAATTGCCGCAGCTGCAGCCATATTTGGAATGTTGTCGTCCCCCGGAGCTTTCTTGGGGTTGAGTGAGCGGGCAATCTCCTTCAACTCTTCCGCCAACTCCTCCTCCGAGACCGGATCCTGTGGATCCCCACCTACTTCCGTCTCGGGCCACTCCATCGGGGGACGATCGGGAAAGAGCTCATTCACGATGAACTGGAGCTTATTGGCATCCCGTTCCATCGGAACCCGAGCTCCTTCCCACTGCTGCTTGCGGATTTGGTACGCAGGGCCAAAGCCGTGCGGTTCCAATTGTTCCGGCAGATCCTGCTTGTGTTGGTCCTTGCTGAGTTTGATGGCCCGTTCCAGGGCAGCGCGTGCGTCCGACTTCATTTGACGCCTTTCCTCGCGCTGCTCCTCGGTCCGGGCCCGGTTGAACCGCCGTTTCATTCCATGAAAATGGCTGCGCAACCGATCAATCTCGGACGTCCACCAATAAACTGGCCGCCGGCCCTGTCGCCTTGGGGGTTGCCTAGGCATGGTGCCATCACAGGCCACCGTAATGGCCTGGGTCAGCTCCTCTGGCGTAGCAACATGCCCAAAAATGTCCTGGTCCCTCAAGATTTCAACGAACAAATCCTTGTCGAAGAATCTTGTGGACCACCTTCCCCCATTCACTGCTGAGTGTACCTCGTTGTTGGCGCGCTGTCTCGGAACCCTGCCGACCACAAACTTGATAGTGTTGTGGTCACTTGGGGTTTCGTCACACACGCGCCAATTATTGTCCCTTACCAAGGAGGGGCTGCAAAAGGATACGTCCACAATGGAGTTGCGACCATTTGCCCCAATCCAAGTGCTCTGGTTGCCCTGGTTCAGGAGAACCAATCCCAGAGCAGCCGCCGCATCCATCACAACTCCCCCCCTAGATACCCTTTCCCCATCGTTTGGCCTCCGCTCCATTCCCCATGCACCTGACCAGGCGTTTACATCACCCCCGATCACGGTGTCCCGATTCCGTGGGAGCACAGACACGATTTCGGTCCATTTGCGTTTGTACTCCTCGACAGTCAAATCGGAACCCACGGGTGGTAGGTAGACGGAACAGAAAACGATTCCCCGCATCTCGACCACAACGAAGTCCTCGCGTTGGTTGTCAATGATGCGCTGAAAAGGATAATCCCCAACTGATACCACTGCTACCCGACCAGTGGTATCGGTAACCCAATTGCTGTTATTATTCGGCACCCAATAGGGGTCCGAGATAATCAGAATATCACAACCCTCGGCTCGAGCACTTTGCAAAAGCAAGTCTTGAGCCGTTTGGTCATGATTGAGGTTCTGTTGGAACACTCTAATCATGACTGGGCTGTGGGGTTACCTTTCCAAAGTAGCGGCAACTGCGCTGGCCCAGCGAATGCCCGATTGCATCCGGGCCCTCGCATCCCAAGCACTTCCGCTCCCTAGTGCACGGTCCCTCGTGCTTATCTTCCGCGCAGCGGTGGCATTTGCTACTGCGGTCCTTACCACGGCAACGGGCAGCAGTATGCCCGTATTCGTAGCACCGGTAGCACTGCCGCCGACGCTCCAAAAGCCGAAGCCTGCAGCATTTGCTGAAACCGACCGTGTGTTGCCTCGCCAGGGCTTGGTCTGACATCGCTATTGCTGGGCAGTCGAAAAATGCGACCAACGTACCGTAATGCGTTTTTACGGTCGTGATCTGGTCGCTGAAAATTTCAACGCCCAGCGCGGCACTCATTTCCGAAGAAATTTCTTCGGACGAGGTGCCAGGCGGAATGTTAGTGCAGTTCACTCGCACTGAGGGTGTCCGCGGTCGGCATTTTGCTTTGCCATCAAGGGCCGCAGACACCTCTCTCCAAAGGGTCATCGTTTCCTGGTGCGACATTGGTGCTAATTCCAGGAGTAGATGACCCTTAAAGTTTGTGCGAATTCTCTGCACATCCTCTTTTTTCACCTTTTCCCTCAGGATAGGCATCATGTCTGCGTGCTTGAATCCCCCAATTGATTCAAGTTCAATGGCGTTTGGCATTCGGCCGGCCCTGGGGTTAGAAGCAGGTGCCGGCTTTTGCTTGGGTTGGGGAGCAGAAGGTGGCGTGTTTGCGGCGAGGCTGGCTGCTTGCTCAGCTTCACGCTGCTTCTTCCTCTTCCGTCTCTCCCGGCGCACGGCGGTCTTCCCCTTTACCGTCCGCCATTTTTGCGCACCCTCTTGCCCCTCTGATGGTCCAGATCCCTGGTCCGTCGAACAACTTTCCCCTTCGCAAGGTTCCTCTGCCACAACGACCTTAGCATTTTCCTCCTTCCCACCCTTTCCCTTCTTCTTGCCCTTTTTCCCTTCCTGACCCACCAGCTGTTGTCCCTGTTCCCCATTTCCTCCTGTCTTGGCCTCATTCTCCCTTACTATTACGTTGTACATCTCCCGCATGACTCCCCCAAGGACATTAAAAAATTAAGTGACATCAGTCTCGTCCAAGGGCAAAGATCCCGGTTGCGGCTCCTGATTAGGGCCTGCCAAAGGCCCTAAGTCTTGCTCCAACACCGGGTCCTCCACTACGAGATCCTCGGTTCCCGTTCCCACGTCAATTCCGGACCCCGCCTCTCCTAGCCAAATTGCTGGAAGATTGTGCAGCAGGGCTAATACTGAGCCAATTCGCTCTTCCCAATTAGCGAATTGGGGCGTTTTGGCTAAAATAGCCCTGTGCTTCACGGTGTCCCTGATAAACAGCATGAGCTCATGTTTTGCTTTTTGCAATGGGCCCATGGGATTTGACTCTGCTGGATATGCGGTAGCGAAAAATTTCCTGTCATAAATTTGCCCTGCCTTACAGCCCTCCCCCTGGCTGTCTTCCACAATCTGCGGGAGAACAGACACCCTTTTTGATTTTCCCTCCACCTCTACCGAAGTAGCTCTTCGTACGGCAGGTGCCTTGGAAGCCATCAGCTGGGTTGTTGATGCCCGTCTACCAAAGCTGGTGGCCGAAGCCTTAGACGGGGACATCGTTCCCAGCGAGCTACGGCGGACGGAATATCTACTCGTCACTGCCTTCGAGGGACTACTTCTACGAGCTAAAGTGGAGCGTGTGTTCATCACCATTTTACTACTGGTTAGTTTCTACGGTTAAATTCTATGAGGGTTATTATGACTGTCTACTGATTTTCTAAGGAATTTCGCAAGTAGGTTGATTGATTGATTAATTAAGTACTTATTGTCAGAATAGGGACGAATTTAATGTCAAACTTTTTAATTTAAACGGGAAAATGAATTTATTGTCAAGTTTAAAAACGTTAGATGTCAATGGATTTCGCGCTGTAATCAAATTGCCAATTAATTTTTTGTCAATATGATGAGACGTTTGATGTCACTGTCATTCAAGTTATTGATAAAATTGTCAAATCTTTTTGAGTGTCAATGGTACCGTGATGCTTTACGTCAATGTCTAATGAATGCAATTTGATGTCATGGGAATATTCAAATAAGATAATTAAAGTTATTTTTCGAATTGTTGCAACGGAGCAAGTATTAACTGGGTTAGATGGTATTAATAAATAAAAGAAAAAGCTTAGGAAGCGATTTAAATGATTGAGAGCGGATTTAAGTAAACTTTAATTTAATTTAGAAAGGGGAATTTCATAAATTGAAAGAGTTTTTCGAGGTTAAAATTTTAGTTAAATAGCTGTCAGTCTATTTGTTGTCAATAACGGTAAATGTCAGGTTTTAACCAGCTGTCCAAACAAATTAAATGTCAACTGGATATGACGTTGCGTTGTAAAAGTTTTTAAAAGAATTGAATTTATTGTTGTGTAATAAATCGTCAATTGAGCAAAAGCAATTTAATTTAATTTTATTGGTTGAATATAAATATTTTTTTTTTATATGAATGATTATTAAATCGGTTGCAACTGTCAAAAATTATAAATTATAACTGTCAACCAATTCAAGATGTCAAAGTGACGTTAGGTGTCAGATATATTGAGCTGTCAATTTGATTATGTGTCAACGTTGAATGTCAAGTGTCAATTCAAACTATATTGTTATTAATAAAATAATTTATGTTTAATAATTATTTAAACTATTTAAATCAGAAAACTAATTTGTTATTTTTATACATGCAAAGTACCGGGAGAAAAATTAACTACGTGATTATTAAAATTCTACTTGTTAGAGGATTATGGTTGGAGCAGACGCTTTACCATTTATAAAAGTTTATTGGAAATATATTGTTAAATATTGTAGTTTGTTTAATTAATTTATATTAAAACTTTTACAAAGCGTATGGATGTATTAATGGATAAAGACTGATTTTGTAAAGAAATATTATAAGATAGATTGTAATGTAAAATTTGCTTCTCAAATTGTGGATCGTTGAATTGAAATTTGTAATTAGTTAATTTGCTCTATTGTGCTTAAGGCGTTGTAAGTTAATTATTTTAAATAAAGGATGTTTTTTAACAATTATTCGTTTAAATATTTGAGTGAAAAATATTTTTTTTTAAGTTGAGAATAAATTCGCTCATGGATAGAAACTGAACTGATGATTGTATAAAAATATTCGCAGAAGGCTTTCTATGTGAGATTTGAGTTTTTTCAGAGTTTTCGAGATTTGAATGAAATGAATGAAATTAATGAAATGAATGAAATTTAAGAGTGCTTAAAAGTGACAAACTACGTGAGGAGACGTGTGTGCTTCAACGTTACAGGTAAAATGGACCAAGTGTCCCGTTATATTTTTGGCTATGCTACGGGATACAGGTAAAATGGGTTTCCGTTCACCTTGCTCTACACTCCCTTACTGGAGATTGGTTTGTTAGTTTTACGAGAGTTTTGAAATTTGGTTGAGATAGATTTTGAAAATTCAAATTGTTAGTTCTTCTGGTTTGGGAAATTATTCTACTTTACGAATGATGGTTTGATTTTTTATGTTGTGTGTCTTGTCAAAAATTAACTGAATATTTAAGTTGGCTTTTTAAATTTTAATTAAACGAATGATATTGGGATTTTTAAATAAAATTTGAGTTAATTATTGTGTAATGAATTGTAACTTTAGCAAAAGCAATTTAAATTCAATTAAGTTGGCTGAATATAATTGATTTTGAAATTATTATTAATTCGGTTGCATCGGTCAAAACATTTAAATTATATATGTCAACCAATTTAAGATGTCAAAGTGACGTTAGATGTCAGATATATTGAACTGTCAGTTTGATTATGTGTCAACGTTGAATGTCAAGTGTTTAAATGTCAATTCAAATTATTTTGTTATTATTTAAATCATTTAATATAATTAATTATTTAAACTAATTTATTATTTTTAAACATGCAGAGAGCCGGGAGAAAAAATAACTACGTGATTATTGAAATTTCTACTTGTTAAAGGGTTCTGGTTGGGGAAGACGTTTTACCACTTATCAAAAATTATTGCAAATTTTTTGGTAAATATTGGAATTGTCTAATTAATTTATATTAAAACTTAGACAAAGTGGATATATGTGTAAATAAATTGAGATTTAATTCTGTAAGGGAATATAACAAAATGGATTGTAAAGAAAAATATGCTACTCAAAATGTGAAGCGTTGAATTGAAAATTGTAAATATTAAATTTTGCTCTATTGTGCTTAAGGCGTTGTAAGTTAATTATTTCAAATAAAGGTTCTTTTAACAATTATTTGTTTTAATATTTGAGTAAAAATAATTTATTTTTTTTAAAGTAAAAAATAAATTCGCTCATGGATAGAAACTGAACTAATGTTTATTTTAAAATATTCGCAGAAGGCTTCCTATGTGGGATTTGAGTTTTTCTAGAGTTTTCGAGATTTGAATGAAATGAATGAAATGAATGAAATTTAAGAGTGCTTAAAAGTGACAAACTACGTGAGGAGACGTGTGTGCTTCAACGTTACAGGTAAAATGGATCAAGTTTCCCGTTATATTTTTGGCTATGCTACGGGATACAGGTAAAATGGGTTTCCGTTCACCTTGCTCTACGCTCCCTTACTGGAGATTGGTTTGTTAGTTTTACGAGAGTTTTGAAATTTGGTTAGGATAGATTTTGCAAATTTAAATTGTTAGTTCTTCTGGTTTGGGAAATTATTCTACTTTACGAATGGTGGTTCAAAATGTGTTTGTGAAGTGTTTTAAAAAACTATTTCTATTGTTAGTTTTTTATATATATTATGAAATTTAATGCTGAGAGGGAGAGAGAATCGAAAAAAGAAAATAAATGCGGTTTTATATAATAAAGGTTTAGTTGGGGAGCTAATTGAGATTGGGTTAGGTTGTAAATGGGATTTCAAATTCTACTCTATAAAACTTTAAACTATTTGCCGGTTTGGAAACTCTCGATGTTTCTACGCCGCTTGGAGAAAATCTCGTCGCAGGAACAGATGGAATCGGGAATCTCGCTCACAACACACACTAAGCACAATGGTCTCGTGGACCGCTCAACGAAAGCTTATTTGCTGAAGGCTTAATTTAATTAATTACGCAGATGGCGGTGCTAATTAATTAATTGTTTAATAAATTTTTTAAATTCAAAGTTTGTTTTTGCGGAGGGCGATTTAATAAAATAATTTTGTTTGCTGAGGGCTTGATATAATATATTGAATTTCTAAGGGCAAACCGTTAAATAAAATAATATATTTGTTAAAAATCATAAAATGTGTTGCAGAAGGCAACTGTTAGAAAGCAATTTTATTTCTACGCGGAGGGCGATGATAATTTCCCGACGGCAAACTGGGATTTATAAAAAGGCAATTTAATAAAAAAATTAAATAAAATTAAATGCAGAAGGCTTTTGGCAATCGGAACGGTCAACACAAGAACACTCCACTTTTCACACACACACTAGTGATTCCGGCCGAAGTCTCAACGAAAGCTTGATGCAGAAGGCTTAGTTAATTTATTAAAATGCAGAAGGCAATGCTATTAGTATTAATAATTTATATGGGCAATTTAAAGTTACTTTAAAATAATATCGAGGATAAGTTAAATGATTTGAAATTTTATCTGAACACTGAGGGCGATTCTATAGACAAAATTATAAGGAAACTTTTCAAGTAGGTTAACAATGCAGAAGGTTTATTAATTAATTAAAATAATTATATTTTAATTGCAGAAGGCAATGCTTATATATCTTATTTTAGAATTTTCTCAATTATTTATTTAAATTTTCCGCAGAAGGCAGTTAATAAAAACGCTGAAGGCGATGCTAAATTCCCGTCGGCAAATGTGGGTTTGTAGAATTAAATTTAAATTTGCAGAAGGCTTAGAACAAATTACGATCGGAGTTATCAAAACACGGAATCACTTCACTGATTCACACACACAACACACACAACACTAGTGATTCCGACCGAAGTCGTCAACGAAAGCTTATTTTAAATAAAACGCAGAAGGCGATGCTAAATAACAAGATTTTCTTAAGGCACTTGTTTTTAAAAGAAATTAATTGATATTTTGTATTTTGCAGAAGGCTAAATATATTCAATACACTGAAGGTGATTCTAGATAATATATGTAAAGAGAAATTAAATCACAATTATTGCAGAAGGCTTAAATAAAATTATTTTTATGTTAATATGGCACTGAAGGTGATGCTAATTCAAGAATGATATTAAATAAATATGCAGAAGGCAGTTAAATAATTACACTGAAGGCGATGCTAATTTCTTAATGGTAATTGTGGGTTATATAAAAATAATATTTGCAGAAGGCCTAATTAAAATAGCAATCGGAGTCTTCAAGGCCCAGAATCACTTCACTTCACTCGCACGTAGCACTTATGGCACCGGTCAACAATTCCAACGCTAAATTAATTTTAATTTAAAAAACTTGCAGAAATGCCGACGGGAAAAAAGTCGACGACCAATAAAATTAATTAAAATACACACAGAAGGTGATGCTAGAGTGCCGACGGGAAAAAAGCCGACAACAAAATAAATAAATTAAATACACAGAAGGTGATGCTAAAATGCCGCCGGGAAAAAAAGCCGACGGCAAAATCAAATAAATTAAAATACACAAAAGGTGATGCTACAATGCCGAAGGAAAAAAGCCGACGGCAAAAACAATTAAAATAATAAACGCAGAAGGCGATGCTAATAACGGTTGGAATTGCTAACACAGAACACAGCACAGCACTACACACACACACACACACACACACTGTATCAAGCACTCTAGAAATTGAGACTAGCAGAAGCACGACCTTTCTCGTCAACGGTTAAAAGAATACTGACACTTTCACACACACACAAAATTATTCACTAACACTGAGCGCTGGGTATTTGGGCAGCGTAACGCCGTCTCGAAGGCTGGATGAAGACTGAGCGGATGAGCAGAGCACCGAGCAAATTTATACCGTAGCGGCGAGGCCTCCGGGTATAAAATGTTCAGTAGAACTCTGGTGTCGAGCAGGAGCGAGGTGAGAACACGTCCGCTTCGTTCGGCTGTCCGATGATGTCTTGCATTTGGCTACCTTTTTTTTTTTTTTTTTTTTTTTTTTTTTTTTTTTTGTTAACGAAGAGTGAGCATATTCCATCCCCCTCTCCGACTCACCCAACTCGGCCGGTACGCTTGTGGTGCGTATTACTTCATGCGGAGTCGTGTGTGCGGTTGCACCCTGGGTCACGACGCATCTTCTGCGGCGATCTGGTCCGATGATTCTGCTTATTACGCTGCTTTCCGTGGTGCGACGCGGTCCCTTTGGTCCTATCGCCCACACTTCGGGTGGGCAATGGGGGGTCTGCATCGTTGCCCACCACTCCAAGCACGTAAGGCAGTTCTCCTGAAACGAAATTTTGATAGAAAAAACAAGAAAAGGGAGAAAGAGGTAGAAGAAAGCTGAAAATAGGGGAGAGAAGAGAAAAAGAAAGCTGGAAGAAACGAAACGAAAAAGATAAAAGATTAGTAACTTTCCAGCTTACGGTGGCCCTTGTGGCGCGGGTTGTTGCCGTGCCGCAGGGCCTGAGGGACCACCTTTTGCGTCCCTCACCCGCCGTCTGGCCCGCCTGCGTCGCCTTGCCGTTGGTGGACGCTCAACATCCCATCTCGCTTGGAGAGTGGAGAAGATTGTCCTGGCGGCGGCGCGGACGGCCTCCCACGTATCGCTGCGGGCGCACATTTCCGAGACGATGTTATCCATTGTTACTCGGGAATGGCACCGCTGCTGCATCTCGTTCCGGATCCGATTGAACCGTGGACAGTGGAACAGCACGTGTTCAACGTCTTCCACGGCGTCCCCACATTCGGGGCAGTTGGGCGAGCCTTCCAGGATGCCTTTCTCGACGAAATAGGAGCGCAAGAACCCGTGCCCCGTGAGGAGCTGGGTGAGGAAAAAGTCGACTTCCCCATGCTTGCGGCTGACCCAGAGATTAATGTCTGGAATCAGCCTCCTCGTCTTCAGTCCTGGTGCTCCTGGTTGCCCTGCACCCGTTGTCCACTGGTCCTGCCAGCGCCTCAT
>NC_064600.1:26900269-26942769 GCF_943734735.2 Anopheles gambiae | reverse complement strand
GGTGGAGTGGAAGGCGCTCGTGATACCCTGGGCCAAGGGCCATTGCATGCGGTCCAAAATCCGCCTGCACCACTGCAGGTCCGCGGCTTCCGCCCAGACGGGTGCGCCGTAGCGGACGATGGACGCGGCCACTGCGGCGAGCAGCTTCCGCTTGCTTACTTGGGGGCCGCTGTGGTTGCGCATGACGCCACGCAATGCTCGCACCACACGGAGGGCCTTGTCCGCGACCATCTCGACGTGTGGGCACCACGACAGGTGGTCGTGTAGCATGACCCCCAAGTAGCGGATCGACCGCTTCGAGCGCACTTCCACTCCACAGATGTTCACCGTAATGTTTTTATAACCGCTGCGCTTGCTCGACACCATCAGCAGCTCCGTCTTCTCCGGCGCCAGGGAGAGATGGTGCTGCACCATCCAGCTGTTGACTGCTGCCACTGCTTCCTCCGCAATCGCTGCTGCGTGCTGCGGTGTTGTCCCCGCTGCCAGGATCGCAAGATCATCGGCGAATCCCACGATGGAGGCGCCCTCAGGGAGCTCTACGGCTAGCACGCCGTCGTACATAATGTTCCACAATGTGGGGCCCAATATGGACCCCTGTGGAACACCTGCCGATACTCGGCGGGTAACCGGCCCGTTCGCCGTGTCGTACGTGAGCTCCCTGTCGGCGAAGTAGTCCTGCAGTATGCGGCACAACTGCACGGGGACTCCCTTCGCCTGGAGCGCCTCGGCGATGCTCTGCCAGCTAGCCGTATTGAACGCGTTACGGACGTCCAAGGCCACAACCATGAGGCAGCGCCGGTCACGGTTGTTCGTCCTGCCAAAGGACTTCGCCCTTCGTCCCGCGTCCACGACTTGCTGTATGGCCTGCAGAGTCGATCGCCCTCGCCGGAATCCGAACTGCTGCTCAGACAGTTGCGGACTCTCTGGATCCTCGATATATTCGTTGAGCCGGTTCAACAGCAGCCGCTCCAAAGCCTTGCCCGTATTATCGAGCAGGCAAATCGGGCGGAAGGACGACGGCTCACCCGGTGATTTGCCTGGCTTTGGCAGGAGCACCAGTCGCTGCTTTTTCCACGGCTGTGGACAGCAGGACGTGTCCAGGCACTCCTGAAACACCCGACGGAAGGGCTCCGGTTGCTGCCTGAGAGCAACCGTAAGGGCGGCGTTCGGTACTCCATCAAGCCCAGGAGCCTTCCGCGGGTGCATGCTGGCTGCTATATTCTCCAGCTCGGTCAGGCCGATCGATCGGAGCGGCGCCATGTTGCCAACTCGGAGATCAGGCCACTCTACCGGCGGATGAACCGGGAACAAGGCGTCGACAATTCGCCGCAGTTCTGCTGGATCGCGTTCCGGGGCTGAGCGGGCCGCCTGGAACCAGTGGAAGACCTTCCGGAAAAAGTTTCCAGTTTCATCCTCCCTAATCGACAGCAAGAACCGGTCGAACGCCTCGTTCTTACTCGAACGAATAGCCTTCCGTAGGCTGTCTCTGGCAGCTAAGAGTTCCGTTTGGAGCTGCTCTTCCGGCGGAATTGTTCTCATCGCCATCTGCTCCTTTCTGGAGAGGTCGTCGATCATTGCCTGGATCGCCGGAGTCCACCAGTAAGCTGGCCGACCTGTGTGGTCCTGCGCTGGGAAGACCCGCGACATCGTCTCGTCGCAGACGCTGGTCAGCGACTCAACCAAGCTTTCGACGCTGTTAGCTTGACGGGCGAATCCAATCATGGCCAGCGCTTTCCCGAAAAGCTGGGAGTCAAACTGACTGGTCTTCCAGCGCGTACCGGCGTTGCTTACACGGGCCGGGCGCTGTCCACGCCGTGCTGCCCGATCCCTCGTTGGTGGTGGACTCACGCCAACCTCGTACCAGACGTATCGGTGGTCACTCAGCGTAACCACGTCAGGCACGCGCCAGCCTCGGGCGCTGTCTTCGCGCGGGTTGAGACGGCTTATCGCACTGCTGGCGAATGTTACGTCCAGTCGGCTGGGCGGGAACCGAGTTGTGTCCACTCGGTTCCCCTTGAACGTTGGTAGGCAGTCTGACTTGTTCAGAAGCACCAGCCCGAGGTTGTCCGCTAACTTGAGAAGCTCCAAGCCCTTCGGGCAAGTCCTGCTGCTTCCCCAGTCAAGGTGCATGGCGTTGAAATCGCCGGCCAGGAGAATCCGGCTGCACCCGCGGACGATCAAGTCGATCTTCTCCATAATGCTTCGGAACTCCGGGACTCCCGTCTGCGGCGACACGTAGCAGCTCACAATTGTTGTTCCTCCCACGTCGGCAGCTACCACACCGAGGGTCTGACGGTGCCTGATACGCTGTATCGGCAGCCGGTTGCCGTTGACGACGATGGCAACCGTCTTACTCTCGTCCGTCACCCAATTGCCGTTGTTGCGCGGTACGCAATAGGGCTCGGACAAGAGCAGAACGTCGAGACCCTCGGTGGTCATCACGTGTAACGCAAGATCCTGCGCGTTCTTACAATGATTCGAGTTGAACTGGAGGATGTTCAACATTGTGGCGGCGATCCTTGGCACATGGGGGCGGCGATGCGATGTGGGCCGCCGCAGACAATGCACTTCGGGTCCGAGGTGCATGACGCCGCTCGATGATCCGCGGCTCCGCAGCGCAGGCAAAAGCTGTATCGATCTTCACCAGCGCAGTCTGCTGTAGTGTGGCCGCGCTCCAAGCAACGGAAGCAGCGAACCGCGCTTCGCTGCTGTTTTGGGGCACTGCGCACCAGGCACACCGAATGCCCGACCACGATACGCTTGTCCAGCAGGAGATCAGCGTCTTTCCGTGGCAGTCGGACACGAGCACGTTGCGTCCCGTCGCGACGCTCCCACAATGATGTAGTTGCTGCAACTGCTGTGCGCTCCAGCACCCGCTGCAGACCGCGTTCCACATCCTCCTTCTTTGCCAGCATATCGATCCCGGTTATGAGGACCTCGGCCATCTCTGTTAAGACTCGTCCAGTGGCCAGGTCGCCCACCTTCGTCTGAATGCGCTGCAGCAACGCAGCGGCGTCTGCATCCTGATTAAGCGAGAGACGAAGGAAGTCGCGGGACGTGCGGTAGCCCTGCTTGACTCCCTTGTTCTCGTCGGCCAGTCGCGGATTTAGGCGTATCTTTTCAAACAGCGCCTTGTACGAGCAGCCCACGGCCGGCTCAAAGATGAGCTGGTCCTGCCGAGGGCGTGCTGGACGTCGTCGCTCCTGGTGCAACTGCTCGCTACGCTGCACCTGTACAGCAGTAGGCCGCTGCTGGTGTTGTTGCTGCTGCTGTTGTTGCTGCTGCCGACGCTGTTGCTGCTGCTGCGTGCCGGCGACCGCCTGTCGCTGTGGCTGCCGCTGCTGCTGCTGTTGTTGCTGCTGCGAGCCTGCGACCTGCTGTCGCAGTGGCTGCCGCTGCTGCTGCTGTTGTTGTTGTTGTTGCTGCTGCTGGTGTTCCTGCTGCTGCTGCTGCTGAGGGGGCTGCCGGGGTTTCCCCTTAGCCATGCCACGGTATTTGTGGCGGACGACCTCAGCGAAGCTGGGCTGCTCCACTTGCCGGATGCCTTCTCCTGTTGGCGCCTGGGGGGCCGGGAGCGTTACCGCCGCTGTCCCTGACGGACCGGGTTGTGCTTGCGGCTGTTGCCCGCGTTGCCAGCAGAGCTCCTGGCGCAGTTGCTTCCCCATATCACGGATCTCGGCCAGCAGAGCATCCCGCTCCTTCTTAGCTTCCGCTTCGGCGGAAAGCCTGGCCTGCTGTGCCTCCGCCAGCTGCTTCTGCAGTCCCTCTACTATGGCCTGAAGACTTGCTACCGTCTTCATAAGTTCCGCCTTCTCCGCCTTCTCCGCCTGCAACATCAGGTGCAGACGAACCTCGTTCTCCTCGTTCGAACGTGCAGCCAGGGGTGTGCGTCCAGTGTCAATTTTGGCTGACACTGCGGTTTTCTTTTGAACCGCACCCATGCTGCAGTCGACGGATGGCTGCCGAGGCCTCAAACTGCGATTTGGGAGTTCCATCTTCAAGATGGACTCCCAAAATAGGGCGATGTAACAAAAGAATTTTCCGCTCGTCGATCGTCACCTTAACTATGGTTACTCGTGTAACGGAACCTTAACGATCGATCGGTCCGGGCTGTCAGGCCATTTGACAACCGATGTCAGGTTCAGGGGCCGTCAGGGGCCGTACAGTCAACCCACACAATTTCACCTCGAACCGAATTTTCGTAAATTTGTTCACCTTTTTTCGTACTCAGATGCACTGTTTACACTAAAATAGTGCAACTCAGGCACATTTTACGCACTTTTTTCGAATTTCTTCTTTTGCACCACGTCGCACAAACACACGGTGAGCATTCGCAATAGGCCGATGTCACAAAAATTTTCCGCACGTCGATGGTCACCTAAACTATGGTTACTCGAGTAACGGCACCTTAACGATCGGTCCGTCCGGGCTGTCAGGCCGTTTGACAACCGATGACTAACTCAGGGGCCGTCAGGGGCCGTACAGTCAACCCACCCAATTTCACCTGGAACCGAATTTTCGTATATTTGTTCACCGAATAATATTAAATATTATTTCACTTTTTTCGGTAACAAAACGGCCGATTTTCGATCGGTTTTCACTGGATGAACGTTCTTTGGCCACCCGATGGCCTTAAAAACCACACCCGGCGAGAATCTGGGCAAATTATATCGCTGAAAACAGAGATCCGGCGATACCTTGGCCCAGTATGGGCTGGATGACGCAAAACTTTTTTTCACAATTTTGTGGTTTTTTCATGCGTGGATCACTTCTTAACACCTTTTTTCGTGCTCAGAACTCTGGCACCTTTTGGGCACTTTTTACGATTTTCTGCGTTTACACCATGTCACACAAACACACGGTGGGGGGTTCATAGGCAACAAACACAAATGCACGATTTTTGTTGAACGATTTTCACACTATTAAAGTCGATTTACGACGATTTCGCACTGTTTTTAAGTCCTTTTTTCGGAGCCCAAACACAACGTGTCGATACAGTACGACCTCACGTTTGACATACTGCAAGCTCCACTTCTTGTGGTGCCCTTCCGTCAATTCCTTTAAGTTTCAACTTTGCAACCATACTTCCCCCGGAACCCGATTTTGGTTTCCCGGAAGCTACTGAGAGCACCGAAGGTAGGTAGCGTCTCCCAATTGCTAATTGGCATCGTTTACGGTTAGAACTAGGGCGGTATCTAATCGCCTTCGATCCTCTAACTTTCGTTCTTGATTAATGAAAGCATCCTTGGCAAACGCTTTCGCTTCTGTGGGTCCTACGACGGTCTACGAATTTCACCTCTCGCGCCGTAATACCAATGCCCCCGACTACTTCTGTTAATCATTACCTCTTGGTCTATTACAAACCAACGAAACCACTCAGACCGAGGTCATGTTCCATTATTCCATGCAAAATTATTCTCGGCCAACGCCGGCCCCGGAGGACCGGACGCTTTGAACTAGCCTGCTTTGAGCACTCTAATTTGTTCAAGGTAAACGAGAGTTCCCGGGCACCATGAAGCTGGGTCGAACAAGACCTTGACCGACGAGGTCGCGGCGACAAGTCCTGACCCGTCACGGAGTAGAACGCCCAGGTACACCATTGTGAGTCGCAGCCGCGAGCGCGTACACGGACGGTCCCAACCGAGAGGCCGGGCGCCCGCGACGGACGCGAGTCTGGACGGGGTATCAACTTCGAACGTTTTAACCGCAACAACTTTAATATACGCTAGTGGAGCTGGAATTACCGCGGCTGCTGGCACCAGACTTGCCCTCCACTTGATCCTTGCAAAAGGATTTATGCTCAACTCATTCCAATTATGGACCATCGTTAGAGAGGTCCATATTGTTATTTCTCGTCACTACCTCCCCGTGCCGGGATTGGGTAATTTACGCGCCTGCTGCCTTCCTTGAATGTGGTAGCCATTTCTCAGGCTCCCTCTCCGGAATCGAACCCTGATTCCCCGTTACCCGTCGCAACCATGGTAGTCCTCTACACTACCATCAATAGTTGATAGGGCAGACATTTGAAAGATCTGTCGTCAGTCGCAAGCGACCGTACGATCGGCATCCTTATCCAGATTTCAACTCAAAGCGCCCGGAGGCGATTGGTTTAACTAATAAGTGCACCAGTTCCGCCGACCCGGAGGCCAACAGTCCCGGCATAATGCATGTATTAGCTCTGGCTTTTCCACAGTTATCCAAGTAACTGTTTGGATGAGGATCTTGTAAATTATAGCTGTTATACTGAGCCTTATGCGGTTTCACTTTCTAGGAAGCTTGTACTTAGACATGCATGGCTTAACCTTTGAGACGAGGGTATATCACTGGTAGGATCAACTAGAATTCGAGTCAATTGCTTGAACACGAACTACACTCTTGATCACGCGAGGCGCAAGTCCCCCGTGACCACCGAGATTTGTTCTGTGACGCCAGAGCGTCCGTTGGCGCCACTCGATAGACTGCACAAGCAGGCAACGTCGGATGCATTGCACACGGCTAGCGGATCTCTCTGCACTACGTCGGGTGTCCCAACGTCTGTCTGGAGACATTGCTAGGCCGGTACGGCACTCTGCGCACTCTTGCTTGGCCTCTTCGAGCGACGGGCCCCTAAGCGGGGTTGTATGCCGGTAAGACACATCGACTGGTACATTGCACGCACTAACGATCTCTGTGCACTGCATGGAACTCATTCATAACCACCGTGACGGGAGACTTTGCTAGTACGCACGATACTCTGCGCATGTGTACATGCTTTACAACCCAGCCAACTTGAGCACCTAGGGGAAGTTGTGATGCCATCTGAACACCCACCGACTGATGCATTGAACGGCTAAAGTTGACCTTCAATCCGAACTGGCACTCTGCGGCGTGGAGGCAGTTGCGCGACCACTCCTATCCCAAACCAACAAAGCAAGGTGTATCCTACGTGCTCGGTACAAGCACACCACGACGGGACACATTGAACGGTTCAGCGATCTCTCTGCACTAGTGGAAGAACTCCAACGTGATACGGGAGACTTTGCTACAGCGGCTTCTCTGCACTTCTGGGCTACCACCTTGTGACGGGAGACATTGCTAGCGGTCACTCTGCACTAGTGATGGTACACCACCGTGATACGGGAGACATTGCTAACGGCCACTCTGCACAGGTGCCAATACCACCTTGTGACGGGAAACATTGCTAGGCACCGATCGGCATCTCTGGGCGATTACTTGACGCACACCCAACTAAGTCAACTGTTGGACTTTTTCGTAATCACGGCGGGACACATTGAACGAGCTCTAACGGATCTCTGCACGCATGGAACATGGTGGCGGGAATCATTGCTAGAACCGAACGGCGCCTCTGCGCGATGTACAAACAAGCTCAACAGGAACCTCGTATCGGCTGCCGAGCCGGAGCTCGAACAACTTGGACTTTCACCTCTAATTTAAATCAACTCACCACTCCCCGAGGGATCCGCAGAATTGCTTCTGGGTCCCGTATCGTTATTTGCGATTCGTGTTTGCATTACACTACATTGAACTATTCCAACTTGTTTATCCGCATGGCGAACATTTGCTGCATTGAACATTTAAGTTCCACTTCGCTCTCCCCTACGTGGGTCTGAGCTTCGCTCTCAGGGAAAAATATGCCACATTTGGTAGGGAAACCCGGTTTCATCACGCTATGTGCCCTGCATCACCAGCTTAGCGTGAATCCTTCGAGTTTCCCTAAGAAGTTCGATTGGTCTTGCAGAGTTAAAGACAACGAAGCTTAGTTTCAAGCAATGATTTAATATACGCGTATTAAAAACCCTTAGCTGTTACAACTTTTATGCTTAAAACCATCGCAACGAGGTCTTTGGGTCCGTAGATCCGTGATGTACTGCTACAGGAAACGTTTTGAAAGGGTGGAAACTCAAAATCATAGGTTAAGATCATCGGCAGAACCCACCAGACACCACTTTTGCTTCATAAGTTCGGCCTATAGTCATATGACGATTTTCATCGGGGAGGGGACGTATGACCCAAACGGGGGCTTATATGACCCACGGACACTGCAAACCATGCTCCTACGACTAAATAGAGGTTAAAACTACGATTTGGTGAAATCTTCATTTTTGACCTCGGAGCAAGGTACCTTCCCTATAGTAGGCAATGAGTAAATGATCATAATCCCAGGAGGGCAAAAAATGGGAACCCGAGAGGAAAGCGCTGTTGGCGCGCCTAAGCTAGTGGCCCGTAGAGTAAAAAGGGTAACCCCAACAAAGTTGTCGTTTGACGTTCTGGTTTCACTTTTTATCATCTAAAATCAGTTTTCTACACGTTTTGAGGGGTTTTAGCAAAAAAAAAATTTTCGACTACTCGAGCTCTCTGGCCCGTTCGGTGCACATTTTTGAAAAAAGCTAGGGAGCTGCCCCTAGGTTCGGGGTGTAACAAAATGTTGAAAAGTGGTCGAAAAACCACTATCCAGAATCGGATGTAGAATCATTAGACGAACTTAAAATTGTTCTACGACACCCATCTGCGACGTTTAGTATTCGAGATATGGCCCGTCCTAGGTCTGACCGAGCAATTTTTGTTCCGCGCACTTTGTGCACCGTACACTTTGATGTTTGTATGAAAAAGTACCCTACCTAGGGACGCGTAAAGCAAATTTGTACCCCCGGGCATGTTGTCGATTGACATTCTGGTTGCACTTTTCATCATCTAGGGTTCGTTCCTGACACGGTTTGAGGGATTTTAGCAAAAAAAAATTTTTCGACTAATCGAGCTCTCTGGCCCGTTGGGTGCACATTTTTGAAAAAAGCTAGGGAGCTGCCCCTAGGTTCGGGGTGTCACAAAATGTTGAAAAGTGGTCGAAAAACCACTAGCCAGAATCGGATGTAGAATCATTAGACGAACTTAAAATTGTTCTACGACACCCAACTACGACGTTTAGTATTCGAGATATAGCACTTTGTAGGTCTGACCGAGCAATTTTTGTTCCGCGCACTTTGTGTTCATGGATGTCGATGTTGGTACAAGTTGCCGGTCGGGATAGCCGTGCACCAAAACTGTGTACCGATCAGGGAAAGTACAAGACGAAGGGTGCATCTCGAGCGTACGCGTTCATAGATGTCCATGTTGGTACACTTGCACCAAAATTGTGTACCAATCAGGGAAAGTACAACATGGAGGGCGCAGCCCGGGCGTACGCGATCATGGATGTCCATGTTGATACAATCTACGTGTACGTACCTAGTTTTTGTATCAAAAGTTGCAATAAAGTGCTTGTATGCTTAAAATGCTTATCTCAACCGGTCACCTTTTGGCCTGCCCTTTTATAACAGAAACCTAGAAAGATACTCGATATTTTTGTGGTTTTCCTTTCGCCCGGGACGACCAAATGAGCTATGTGCACATCGTGCAGAAAACTGTCTTCGCCACGCATGTTTTTGTCCATCCACTCATATAATCACCCACATTTGTGTTCAACACGGACGGTGCAGCCCGAGCGAACGCGTTAATGTTTATGTTTGTACACACTGCTTGTACGATTCTAGGATTTGGTAATTGCGTCACAGTGCCCGACCGTCGCGGACACCATTCTTGGACAGAAGTCCTAGTACGTAGAGTACTTTCCCTAGGTATGTGCTCGTTCGTGACTATCGTTGCGTTTTTACGGACACGCTTGGGTATGTTTACCATACAAGGTTTACTAGGGAAACCTGGGAAGGACGCTTGCCCTCCCGTTTGTAATGCATTCGCTTTGTTCCATCGACTTCTGCTACTGCTCACTAAGGGGTGTTCGTTTGCGATGTGTACGATAAGCAACTGTCTATCCTAACCAGCAGTTAATCAACACTTTTCATCCAAGTCATAGGAACATAGAGTACTTTCCCTAATCGGTACACAATTTTGGTGCACCTCTAACCTGGCCGGCACTTTATCGTTACGTTTTGTGCACAACCTAGGGACATGGTGTAAGTTTCATGATTTTTATGTTTGATTCGGTTTATTATGATTGAAAACTACGCTACGTCCCAGAAATTTGAACTCGACTACTTCCTCCATGTGGCGCCAAAAGCTACTGAGAAACGTCTAGCCTTTTACCCATTTATAATTTAGTTTTCGTTATTAGTTTTGAACAATACGCAAAGTTCCAAGAATCTGAACTCGAATACTTTTTACATGTGCCGCCAAAAGCTACTGAGCAACGCCTAGGTTGATACATTTTTGGTACATGGAGTGTATGCATGCAGGATTACTGCCGTGCTGGACCGGAAAATCGAACTTGCTACTAGAACGTAAAGTAATTCCCCTAGATAGGTGCTTTTGCATACCTCTGATCGACGACCATGCAACGTGCGACACGCGTAGCTAGGCTTGCCCAAACAAATTTCCTAGGATAGCACCAAATTGCACACTTTCAGGGGTATATTTTGGTACCGTGTACCGTGCATGGTACAAGTATCAGCAGCTCGTGCAATTTATTTTGCATCGTGTTGCGGTTGCTGGTGCGTCGGGATAGGAGTGTTTCGAGACTTTCGCCAAGCGTTGGTGCCATTTGGGGGATAATTAATGTTCTAGCCACAATAAACGTGCCACATAATGCCAATAAGGAATAAGCCGTTTTCTAGGGACTTCCACTCAAAATGTTTGCCATCAGCGCTTTCCTGTCGAGTTCAGGATCTGCGACTTAGCGTTTTTTTTTTCACGATCCAATCCAACGACCAGATCGTGAATAAACAATTCATACAACAGTGCATCCATTTAGAGAAGGAAAAAGCCGAATTCTAGGGAGCTCCAGTCCAAAAGGTTGTCATCAGCGCTTTCCTCTCGAGTTCAAGATTTGGGACTTAGCGTTTTTTTCGCGATCCAGCCAAAAGACCAGATCGTGAAATAAACAATTAATATAACTGTACTAGTATATCCCTTCAACTGAAGCAAGTGCACCATACATGACCCGTACGCCAATCATCCATGCACATGACACGTCAACTAAGTCAACACATGATACAACTTGGACAACTGACGGGTAAGTAGGTCATCTCGTACACGACGACACATCGACCAAACCAGGTCAACACGTCACATGCACAAGACATCCTACTACCAAGGCCGACCACCTCGACACACGACGTGTTAACCGAACATGGTCAACGACATCATCATGTGCAAGGCAACCGGCCCAAACGGATCAACTTATACAACTTGTCACGAGCATGTGTGTAAGCTTACTGGTTTGGTCGGCACGTTCCTCGCATCAAGACATTCAAGTCAAGGAGGAGGAACGCCGACAAGCTCATTAGTGTTAAGTGTCCTTCTCCATCCTTTGTCAAGTCACACGTGTGACAAGAAAGAAGCACAACACATGTCCACTAATGAAAATGAACAGTCTCCAGACCAAGTCAAGTCACTCGTCTGACAAGGAAGGAGCCCGCACCAAGTTTCACCAGTATTCACCAAGTCCATTATCTGTGAAGAAGGTCGAGCACAACACAAACCGGACAAGGTGAACAAAAGCTTACTACGAGTGTACTTATATGACTCACTGGTGTGGTCAAAACGGTCCTAAAATCAAGACAATCAAGTCGAGAACGAGGCACGCCGACAAGCTCACTAGTGTTACGTGTTCCGCTCCATATCGTGTCAAGTCACTCGTCTGACACGGAAGTAGCCAGCTCTTGTCCACTAGTGTAAAGGAACGGTCTCCAGACCAAGTCAAGTCACTCGTCTGACAAGGAAAGAGCACGCACCAAGCTTCACCAGAGCACGGCACCACGGTCCCCAGACCAAGATGGTTCGTTGCGCCATCGAGGAAGGGGCACGCGATCCCTTGCTACACTCAACTAAGTACACTCTTGCTCTCACAAAAGTATCCCCTGTGTCGACGTGGTCCCCAGACCAAGACGAGCTTGCGCACATCGAGGAAGGGGCACACGGACAAACCACCAAGCATGGGTCGCCTGAGAGGATCGATGCGAACGCATCTCTACAACTCGCAGCTCCCAGCCTGAAGTCCCGTCGTTTGCGGGCGGTTGATAGGTGTCGAAACTAGGTATATCCACGTTGGGCAGAGCTCAAGCCAACGGCGTTCCCAGTTACGGTACTAACACGTGCAGCGAACTCCACTCGTTGCGGCCTAGGTATAGCGGGATGAGACGCCGGGCTGCAGACGCAGACTCCAACGGATCTCAGAGGGTTGTTAGGCCCGCTAGCTTCCGAACACCTAATGGGTTTGAGAAGCGCTATCAGCTCGGATTGGCTACGACCTTAGAGGCGTTCAGGCATAATCCAGCGGACGTAGCGTCATACCAAAGTCCGGTCGGACTAGTATTGAGCCAGTGGTCCGTACCTGTGGTTCCTCTCGTACTGCACAGGAATTCCGTTAAGATAGCGACTATAAGCACACACCAGTAGGGTAAAACTAACCTGTCTCACTTCGGTCTAAACCCAGCTCACGTTCCCTTGAAAGGGTGAACAATCCTACGCTTGGTGAATTTTGCTTCACAATGATAGGAAGAGCCGACTCCGAAGGATCAAAAAGCCACGTCGCTATGAACGCTTGGCGGCCACAAGCCAGTTATCCCTGTGAGTAATCCCTGTGTAGCCGACCAGTAAGCACACGTGTAAACACGCTCCGACAAAGTTGTGCAAAAAATTGCGTAAAACGACCGCGGAACGCTCCGAAAGTGTCATAATCGTGATCAGAGCACCCAATTTACTCAAAAATAGTGTTATCCAATCGAAATTCGGTGAATTTTTGCAAATTTGAAAAATCGTGTTGTTGTTTGTACATTTGCCCCCCCCCCCCCCCCCCCCCGGTAGCACCAGATTTCCGGGTGTTAAAAAAGTGCGCAAAAATTTGTGTTTCAGGCGCCAGAAACACTCGATTTTGGATAATTTGACGCTTCTAAAGCGATTAAAAGTGTTTTCAAGACGTTTTGTAAAGTTTTAAGTGCATTAAAGTGGGTGTTTATATCCCCATACAATTTGTATGGGGAACTTTGAACGTTTATATCGGAGTGAAAAACGCTTGGATCTGTGCCGGATGTGTTTTGGAAGGTGCGCGCAGTGACGTTTAAAGTTAATAGTGGAAAAACAGAACGAAAATCGGTTGGAAAACGTGGAAAAAAAGTGAAATAAAGTGTAGAACAAAGTGGGTTTGACAGGTGACACCCCTGTAACAAAAATTTTGTGACAGGCGCTACCCCTGTAACAAAATTTGAATTACTCGACCAAGTGACGGTTGGTCGCACGGGCGAAGTGGTCAAATATTCGTGAAAGTGTCAGTGATGGTAGAGGGTTAATCGACGAACACGGGAAAATTATTTTCCCTCCCCTCCCCTTCTCGCGTGCCATCCCCCAGGGATCGAAATAAAGTAGGGCGCCCGATAAGGGTCGATTAAAGTCGAGGTCGCCCGAAAATTCCCATATTTTGCAGGGTGATAGAGTTCGACCCCGCGAGCACGGGAAAATTATTTTCCCCTCTCCCACCCTCCCCCCCTCCCGGAAAAAATTCCCAAAAAAGCAAAACTAGGGTCCAAAAAGTGGGTAGTGCCGTTCGGACGGTAAACGTGCCGGGAAAATTCGGGACTGGTGCGGACCCATTCCCCACGTGAGTCACGCACCTCCTCGTATCGTTTCCCACACAACACCGCCCCCCCCCCCGCCCACCAAGGGGGTTGCAATTAGGACCTTAGTGGGAAAACTGGCGTGGACGCAGGATCTTACAGCAGCGAGCGAGCGGCATAGCGTCAGCTTGGTGGCGCAGCATTTCTAAGGTCATCCCGATTCCCCTGGGTCACTCGACCCCCCTGGGTCATCCGACCCCCGGGGTCATTTCGACCCCCAGGGTTATTTCGACCCCGAGATTAACCTGGAAAAGCAGTTGTGAGCAATAACAAGGCAGGGGATGAGTGACGAGGTTCAACCCCAGCAAGTGAGTGCGCCGTACCAGCTGCGGCCCAGGAAAGTGTCGGTGGTTGTGATGCAGCCACAACCCATCGAGCGCCCGGCCACACCGATGATGGATGTGTGCTATTCAAGCGACGACGACGAGCTGAATAGCACCATCATCGCGATGCCGGAACCCGCGTCGGAGTGTGAGGCAGCGGAGGCGGCCATGGACTTGGAGCCACCAGCAGCAGCACAGCCAACACCAACGGGATCCCCTGTCCCGGGCAACGTGGTAGCTGCTGGGCCCATCGACGCGGGAAGTTGTGCCCTGCTGATGGCACAGCTTCAAAGCATCGGCGCCCAGCTAACGACGGCGCTGGAGGAGCTGCGACTTTGCCGCGAGGAAAACGCGGCACTTCGTTGCGAGAACGAGCTGCTGCTCACGGGCTCTCGTTCGGTGCTTGAGCTGCAGACTGCAGCGAACGCAAGCCTCCAGCAGTCGTCGGGGCAAGGCGGTAACCGGGAGACTGCCCGGAAGCGCCAGCAGCGGCTGAGGCGACGAGAGCGTGAACGGCAGCAGCAGCAGCAGCAACAGCAGCAGCAGCAGCAGCAGCAGCAGCCGCAGCAGCAGCAGCAGCAGCAGCAGCAGCAGCAGCAGCAGCAGCAGCAGCAGCAGCAGCAAAGTTTGCCTCGACACGAACAGAGGCAGCAGCAGCTTCCTCCACGATTGCAGCAGCAACAGCAGCAACAGCAGCAGCCGCAGCAACAACAGCAGCAGCAGCCGCAGCAGCAGCTTTGGACAACGGTGGTAAGAGGCCGCCCGTCCCAGCGGCAACGTGAACCGCAGCAGCAGCAGCAGCAGCAGCAACCGCAGCAGCAGCAAGGTGAGCGCTATGTTCCACCACAGCTCCGGCAGCAGCGACAGCAGCAGCAGCACCCACAGCAGCAGCAGCACCTGCAGCAGCAGCAGCAGCAGCAACAACAGCGTTCGCAGCAACAGCGACCGCAGCAACAGCGTCAACAGCAGCAGCGATCACAGCAGCGAAAGCCGGCCAAGCCCGAGCTTATCGAGGTATCACCCAACGAAGGTCAGGATTGGGAGAGCCTTCTGCTGCTTGTGCAAACGGCAGTCAGGACTGACGAGCGGTACAAGCCGCTTAAGGACCACGTCGTCCTGGGCCGCCGCACCAGTAAGGCGTTGCTGCGTCTCACGCTCAGCCGCAAGGCGAATGCGCAGTACATGCTGCAGCAGGTTCGTGCCATCGTGGGCAGTGCTGGAGTGTGTCAGCATGTCACAGAAATGGCGTCAGTGGTCATTCATGACGTCGACCCGCTAGCCCGAGAAGACGAACTCACTTCGCTGCTTGACAGCAAGTTCGAGTTGGGAGCGGGAATTGTGTCCACAACGATGAATAAGATGGCCGACGGCACCCAACGTGCGTATGTGCGACTGCCGGTGAAGTTTGCGAAGGAACTCGACGGCACTAAGATTAAGCTGGGCTTTTGCGTCAGCAAAATCAGAGCCACGCCACCGACCCCTCGAGAGCGTGTGCGCTGCTATCGCTGCCTCGAGCTGGGTCATTGGGCCCATGACTGCCGCTCACCCGACTACCGGCAGAACATGTGCATACGCTGCAGCGTCGTGGGGCAC
Organism: Anopheles gambiae; assembly: GCF_943734735.2. Lineage (NCBI taxonomy): Eukaryota > Metazoa > Arthropoda > Insecta > Diptera > Culicidae > Anopheles > Anopheles gambiae. The sequence continues at coordinate 26,927,252 of NC_064600.1, read as the reverse complement.
ATGGCAAAGGTATGCACTTCTCAGCCAAAGTGCCTCAAGTGCGGTGGTCCACACACAATTGGACACCCCGACTGCGCCCGGTCGGCCGTGCAATGATCCCACAACTGCGAGTAATGCAGGTGAACTTGGGCAGAGGAGAGAGGACCCAGGACATCGCCCTCCAAACTGCCCGAGAGAAGAAAGTGGACGTGCTGCTGCTGTCGGAGCTGTATCGACCGCCTGCCAACAACGGTCGATGGGCCTTCGACTGTTCGAAGAAGGTTGCCATCGTCGCAACTGGGTCTCTTCCTCTCCAGAGGATCTGGTGCAGCAACACACCGGGACTCGTCGCTGCCGAGATTGGTGGCACCACTTTCCTCAGCTGTTACGCTCCACCTCGTCAGCCCACCGACGAGTTCGAGCGCTTCATTGAAGCAGTACAGCTCGAAACGATTTCCCATTCACAAGTCGTCATTGCCGGCGACTTCAACGCCTGGCATGTGGAATGGGGAAGCGAGCGTAACAGCGAGAAGGGGCTGCTCAGTGCCATCCAGCAGCTAGACCTGGTTGTGCTAAATCAGGGCACGACGAGCACCTTCGACGGCAACGGAGCGGCAACAGCGAGAATAGTCGACGTGGCGTTTGCGACACCAACCATCGCGCAGCCGGGAACGTGGAACGTGTGCGGTGAGTACTCGTATTCCGACCACCGGTACATCACGTACACAGTTGGCACCACAGTTCCCGTCGCAAACGAGCCTTCACCACCATCGAGGAGACAGCAGGGGCGCATTCGACACGCGGGTTGGCGGTATAAGGCGACGCAGTTCTCGCAGCGAGCCTTCCTGTCGACGCTGCTGGACGAGCGGTTCTCAGAACGGGCGGTGAGTCATGAACGCATGGTCGAGATCATGCTCGCCGCGTGTGACAAGACGATGCAGCGGGTTTCAACGTCGCACAGTGACCCCCATCGTGACCTGTTCTGGTGGACGCCGCTGCTCAGGCTGCTGCGAGAGAACTGCGAACGCGCCCGTGATCGAATGCAGCAGACCAGCGATCTTCAAGAGCGGAGCATTGCCGCAGCGGAACATCGTACAGCGAGGGCGGAGCTGGGGAAGGCGATTAAGGCCAGCAAGCGGAACTCGTTCCAGGAGCTGATCGACATCGCCGAAGAGAATGTGTTCGGAGCCGGATATCTCGTCGTTCTGTCCCACCTCCGTGGTGGACGGACGCCACCCGAGACGGAGCGGGACAGGCTCGAACACATTGTGTCCGATCTCTTCCCCCAGCACCCGCCCCTCGTCTGGCCAGAAGCGGCTATCGTCGAGGGAGAGGAGTGGCCAGGAGCAGTAGCAGATATTTCGGACGATGAGCTCAAACTCATCGCACGCCGCATGGCCAATAAAAAGGCCCCGGGACTCGACGGTATCCCGAATGCGGCGGTGAAAGCACCCATCTTCGAGCACACGGGGGTTTTCACAGCGTTGTACCAGGACTGCCTCGTTAACGGCACGTTTCCTGCAGCGTGGAAGAGGCAGCGCCTTGTACTCATCCCGAAGCCAGGAAAACCCCCCGGAGTGAGCAGCTCGTACCGGCCCCTGTGTATGTTGGATGCACTGGGCAAGGTGCTTGAGCGCTTGATCCTGAACAGGCTGCACGAGTTCCTGGAAGATCCAGATTCACCGCGACTGTCGGACCGGCAGTATGGTTTCCGCAGAGGGCGCTCGACCATCGGTGCTATTCGGAGGGCTGTTGAGGCCGGCCAGCGTGCGATGTCGTTTGGTCGCACGAACCGACGCGACAAACGGTTCCTCCCAGTAGCAGCGCTAGACGTAAGGAACGCGTTTAACACGGCCAGTTGGCAGGCCATCGCCGCTGCGCTGCAGTCGAAAAGAGTTCCGGCCGGCCTCCAACGTATCATACACAGCTACTTCCAGGGCCGGGAGCTGGTGTATGAAACCTCTGATGGCCCGGTAGTGCGGTCCGTCACGGCAGGGGTTCCACAGGGGTCTATTCTAGGCCCCACTCTGTGGAACACGATGTATGACGGTGTGTTAGACATCGCCCTGCCACCCGATGCGGAGATCCTGGGGTATGCCGACGACCTGGTGCTGCTGGTCCCAGGCACAACCCCAGACAACGTGAAAGCTGCTGCGGAAGAGGCGATTACTTCAGTGATGGAGTGGATGGCTCGGCACCACCTCGAGCTGGCGCCGGCGAAAACGGAGATGGTCGTGATCTCCAGCACCAAAGCCCCAACGCGGATTATCGTCCGAGTAGGCGACGTGGACGTCACCTCGTCCCGCTCGATCCGCTATCTCGGTGTGACCCTCCAGGACAAGTTGTCTTGGCTGCCGCACGTCAAGGAGGTCACCGAGAGGGCTGGGAAGATCGCCGACGCCACATCCAGACTGCTGCGAAACCATAGCGGACCAAGGGCATGGAAAGCGAAGCTGCTAGCTTCGGTATCAGAGTCCGTTATGCGTTATGCTGCACCGGTATGGAGTATGGAGCTGCAGAAACGTGAGCCTGTTCGTCTGCTGGAGCGTGTACAGCGGAAGATGGCACTGAGGGTGGCACGAGCATGCCGTACCGTAAGGTATGAGACTGCCACCCTCCTGGCTGGCTTGACCCCCATCTGCCTGCTGGTGGATGAGGACGCCCGGGTTTACCAGCGACTAAGTGCCGTCAACCGCACTGACACGAGGGCGAACATCCGAAAGCAGGAGCGACAGGCCACGATCGAACAATGGCAGCAACAGTGGGATGCGGAAGCCGACACCAGCCGGCACACGCGTTGGGCGCACCGTGTGCTACCCAACATCGTCAGCTGGCAGTCAAGGAAGCACGGAGATGTGTCGTTCCATCTGTGCCAGGTACTCTCGGGACATGGCTTCTTCCGGGACTATCTGTGTCGCAATGGCTTCACATCGTCCCCTGACTGTCAGCGGTGCAGCGGCGTCCCTGAGACCGCGGAGCACGCGATGTTCGAGTGCCCGAGGTTTGCTGAAGTTCGTCAGCAGCTACTCGGCGAGGGAAGTACGGACCCGGTCCGTCCGGAAAACCTCCAGCAGCACCTGTTGCGCGATGCCGAGAGCTGGAGCCGTATCTGTGAAGCTGCTAAGCGGATAACGGCTCAACTTCAGCAAGCCTGGGACGACGAGAGAGCAGCCCTAGCAGCCCATGGCAACGAGCAGCACGTCGAAGAAGTTGCCGATCTGGAGGCACGGCGAGCAGAAATCCGTCGAGCACGGAACGACCGGCGAAACGCGAGCCGCTGAGCAGCCAGGGCACGGCAACGAGAGTTGCAGCGAGCAGGACGTCCCCCAACTCCACCACCATCGCCCAGAACTGCGGCACGCCGTGCAGATCTTCGGCAGCGGCAAGCGCGGTTCCGAGCGAGAAGGCGTCAAGCGATACAGGACGCGAGACGCCTGTATGGGGAGCAGAGTCCTGCATCATCATCGTCATCAAGCAGCAGCGACTACGATTCAGACGGCCGAGGAAGCGCGGATAACGCAGCCGGACCGTCTAGAATGCGCAACCGCGCACATGAACGAGGAAACGAAGCCACGGACGGTGGCTTGAGTGCTGCAGAAGAAGCCGCAGCGGTCGAGGCGGAAGTTGCCTCCCGCTAGGCATTCACGCACGCGCACATTCAGCGACGCTAAAAGCGAGAAAAAGTGCCCTTTTGGAGGGAAATAAACGGATTATTTTGCTTTTAATTTAAATTGAAAAATAAAACACGGAAGGTGCGTTTTGCACGGCAGTAGATTAGGCATAGATGCCTAGAAACCCCCTTCAGGGTACGCCCTTGCGGGCATAAATGTAGGGGTGAGGGAGGGTTGAAATTTGTAATAAATAAAACCCGTTTTGAAAAAAAAAAAAGCCAGTTATCCCTGTAGTAGTGTCAAACGTAAGGTCGTACTGTACCGACACGTTGTGTTTGGGCTCCGAAAAAAGGACTTAAAAACAGTGCAAAATCGTCGTAAATCGACTTTAATAGTGTGAAAAACGTGCTCAGGGCATCTGATTTACCCTTTAAGAGCGTTTTCAAGTGATTTTAAGGCGAAAATTCAACAAAAATCGTGCATTTGTGTTTGTTACCTATGAACCCCCCACCATGTGTTTGTGTGACATGGTGTAAATGCAGAAAATCGAAAAAAGTGCCCAAAAAGTGCCAGAATTGCACGATTTTAGTGTAAACAGTGCATCTGAGCTCGAAAAAAGGTGTTAAGAAGTGATCCGCGCATGAAAAAACCACAAAATTTTGAAAAAAAAAAGTTTTGCGTCATCCAGCCCATACTGGGCCAAGGTATCGCCGGATCTCTGTTTTCAGCGATATAATTTGCCCAGATTCTCGCCGGGTGTGGTTTTTAAGGCCATCGGGTGGCCAAAGAACGTTCATCCAGTAAAAACCGATCGAAAATCGGCCGTTTGTGACCGAAAAAAGTGAAATAATATTTAATATTATTCGGTGAACAAATTTACGAAACTTCGGTACCAGGTGAAATTGGGTGGGTTGACTGTACGGCCCCTGACGGACCGATTGTTAAGGTGCCGTTACTCGAGTAACCATAGTTTAGGTGACCATCGACGTGCGGAAAATTTTTTGTGACATCTGCCAATTGCGAATGCTCACCGTGTGCTTGTGCGACGTGGTGCAAAAGCAGAAATTCTAAAAAAGTGCCCAAAATGTGCCTGAGTTGCACTATTTTAGTGTAAACAGTGTATCTGAGCACGAAAAAAGGTGTTAAGAAGTGATCCGCGCATGAAAAAACCACAAAATTTTGAAAAAAAAAAGTTTTGCGTCATCCAGCCCATACTGGGCCAAGGTATCGCCGGATCTCTGTTTTCAGCGATATAATTTGCCCAGATTCTCGCCGGGTGTGGTTTTTAAGGCCATCGGGTGGCCAAAGAACGTTCATCCAGTAAAAACCGATCGAAAATCGGCCGTTTGTGACCGAAAAAAGTGAAATAATATTTAATATTATTCGGTGAACAAATTTACGAAACTTCGGTACCAGGTGAAATTGGGTGGGTTGACTGTACGGCCCCTGACGGACCGATCGTTAAGGTGCCGTTACACGAGTAACCATAGTTTAGGTGACCATCAATGTGCGGAAAATTTTTGTGACATCGGCCTATTGCGAATGCTCACCGCGTGTTTGTGCGACGTGGTGCAAAAGAAGAAATTCGAAAAAGTTCCCAAAATGTGCCTGAGTTGCACTATTTTAGTGTAAACAGTGCATCTGAGTACGAAAAAAGGTGCACAAATTCACGAAAATTCGGTTCCAGGTGAAATTGGGTGGGTTGACTGTACGGCCCCTGACGGCCCCTGAATTAGTCATCGGTTGTCAAACGGCCTGACAGCCCGGACAGACCGATCGTTAAGGTGCCGTTACACGAGTAACCATAGTTCAGTGACAGCGGTCGGAAAAAGGTGACATTTGATGTCAAAGCAACAGCTAGTGTCAACAGTGACAGCTGACGTCAAAAGTGTCACCAGAGTCCTCCCGTGACACAGGATAGCCAATCCGTGTGACAGCTGCCAAACGGGCTGACGGACGGCCTGTCGACCCAGCGGAACAGGTGGAGGGGTCCTAGACCTTTCTAACGAAGGGTCGAACGCCAAGATCGGACCACGGACGGCGGTGACATCAGTTTGACAGCTAAGCAGAGGAATTTCAAAGTGGCATAACTTCGGCACCCGCCAAGCTACTTCGACGGGAAAGTGTTGCCTGTGGAAGCGGTATCGAAATCTTTCAGGGCAGGGTGAAATATTTCACTTTGGAAATATTTCACATTCTGAAATTTTTCAAAAAAAAAAATCTTCCATCTGTACGGGCGTCAGGCAGAGTGCGTCGGGCTGCCATCAAACCCTCAAGTAGGTGCGCGTTTGTGAAAGCGGCCCTGAAATCTTTCAGGGAGGGTGAAATATTTCACTTTTGAAATATTTCAATTTTTGAATTTTTTTCTAAATTTCAAAAATCCGTTCTCCATCGGTTTTCCTGACGAACCTAAAACCGGGGGTCGGTTACTGACGCCTCGTTGGCGAGAGTGCGGGCGTTAGGCATAGTGCGTCGGGCTGCCAACAAACCCTCAAGTAGGTGCGCGCAACGTTGAAACCAACATGTCGGGGCTGGGCGGTGATGCCCATCCCCAAGGGAGCTCGGGACGAGTACTTCGATGACAGCCCAGGGAGCCCACAGCTCTCGCAACCGTCGCGGTCGCCAAGGGCCACAGCAGCAGGAGCAGCGGCAGCAGCAGCAACAGCATCAGCAGCGGGAACAGCAGCAGCAGCAGCAGCAGCAGCAGCAGCAGCAGCAGCAGCAGCAGCAGCAGCAGCAGCAGCAGCACCAGCAGCGTGAATGGCAGCAGCAGCAGCAGCAGCAGCAGCAACAGCAGCAGCAGCAGCAGCAGCAGCAGCATCAGCAGCAGCAGCACCAACGTCAGCAGCAGCAGCAGCAGCAGCAGCAGCGGCAACAGCAACAGCAGCAGGAGCAGCAAGAATTATGGACGACGGTAGTGCGCCGCCGTCAAAATACACAGCAGCAGCAGCAGTCTAACCAACCGCAGCAACAACAACAGCAGACTCGGCGGTATCAGCCGCCGCAAATGAGGCAGCAGCTACAGCAGCAGCAGCAGCAACGACAGCCACAGCGATATGTGGTCGCAGGCTTGTCGCAACAGCAGCAGGAGCAGCATCAACAGCAGCAGCAGAAACGTAAGCGTCCTAAGCCCGAACTGATAGAGATCTCTCCTGGTCAGAACGAGACTTTCGAGAGCGTCTCTTTGAAAATCCGTAAAGCCGTTGACGATAATGGCACACATAAGGAGTTAAAGGATTTCATCATCATGGGCCGGCGCACAGATAAGGCGTTGCTACGACTGACGCTTGCTAGATCCGCAAACGCGACCTTAATTCTCCAGCAGATCCGAACGATCATCGGCGAGGCTGGAACTTGTCGACACGTGACGGAAATGGCGGCCTTGGTAGTAAACGACATCGACCCCCTAGCCAAGGAGGAAGAGCTTACAGCTCTCCTTGAAAACAAGATCGAGGGTGGGGCAGGCATCGTCTCAACGAGCATTAGGACAATGCCGGATGGCACCCAGCGGGCACGCGTCCGTCTGCCAGCCAAGGCCGCCAAAGCGCTGGATGGCACGAAGCTTCGCTTGGGCTTCTGCATTTCCCGAGTGAAGATGGCTCCTCCAACACCCAAAGAGCATCTTCGCTGCTACCGATGCCTTGAGCACGGCCACAACGCCCGCGATTGTCGGTCACCTGTAGACCGACAAAATGTTTGCATCCGTTGCGGACAGGAAGGTCACAAGGCTGGTACATGCATGGAAGAAATACGCTGCGGCAAATGCGATGGCCCCCATGTTATCGGGGACCGGACATGCGATCGGTCGGCCATCCAATGACGCAGCTAAAAGTCCTCCAAGTGAACCTGGGTGGAGGCAGGATCGCTCAAGATCTTGTCCTGCAAACCGCCCGACAAATGGAAGTGGACGTGCTGGTTCTTTCCCACACGTATCGACCACCCGAGAACAACCCAAGATGGGCAGTTGATGCCTCCAAAAAGGTGGCAGTCGTGGCCACAGGACGATACCCTCTACAAGGACAATGGAGCAGTGATGTCCCAGGCCTTATAGCTGCCAAGGTGGGTGGCATCACCTTCCTAAGCTGCTACGCGCCACCCAGCCTGTCGCGGGAAGGATTCGCGGAATACGTTGAAGCAATTGAATTGGAAGCCCAATCCCACCCTCAGGTAGTAGTTGCCGGAGACTTTAACGCTTGGCATGAGGAGTGGGGAAGCCGACGCAGCAATGAGCGTGGGGAAGTACTGCTCGAGGCGTCCCAGCAATTGGGCCTGCTGCTGATGAATCGAGGGAATGTGGCAACCTTTGTTGGAAACGGTGTGGCGACTGCCAGCGTTGTCGACGTGACCTTCGCCAGCTCGTCCATAGCTCAGCCGAGCACTTGGTTGGTAAGAAACACGGACACGCGATCTGACCATAGGTATATCACCTATTCGGTAGGCCCAGCGTCAGCAGACCAGCAGCGTAACCAAGGACAGTCACGTCAACGGGGCCAGCGAGAGCGTTTTCAACATGCAGGCACGCGATTTAAGACGAAACAGTTCTCGAAAGAGAATTTCCTGGCCACGTTCCATGGCGAGGGATTCCGAGAGAAGGCAGTCAATCACCAGGGAATGATCTCGGCAATGATATCGGCCTGCGAGAAAACCATGCAAAGGATGACGTCGTCTTTCCCCGACCCTCATCGGGACGTTTACTGGTGGACGCCACTGATTGCTCTGCTTAGGCAGAACTGCGAGCAGACGAGAGATCGCATGCAGCAGACAAGTGATCTCCAGAACCGAAGTCTGGCTGCAGCCCAATACCGAACAGCTAAAGCTGAGCTGGATAGAGCTATACGTGCCAGCAAAAAGGCCGCCTTCCAGGAATTGATCGATGCTGCGGAGGAAAACGTTTTCGGAGCCGGGTACTTAGTAGTCCTCTCCCGTCTTCGCGGTGGAAGGGCCCCACCCGAGACGGAGAGAGCGAGGCTTGAAAGCATCGTTACAGAGCTTTTCCCGCAACATCCGCCCTTCAACTGGCCCAGCATCAGTTCCGAGGAAGAACAGGAACAGCCTGCAGACCAGCAGACTCTATGGACCCAAGTCACGATCCCGGAACTCCGTCTGATAGCTAGCACCATGCCGAACAAAAAAGCGCCGGGCCTTGACGGAATTCCGAACGCCGCTGTCAAGGCTGCAATCCTTGCGTACACGGACGTTTTCCAGGCGTTGTACCAAAGCTATCTGGAAACGGCTACATTTCCAGCACCATAGAAACGACAGCGGTTGGGACTGCTCCCCAAGCCGGGGAAACCACCGGGTAGCAGCGGGTCATACCGACCTTTGTGCATGCTGGATGCCTTAGGGAAAGTGCTGGAGAAGCTCATTCTAAACAGACTTCACAACCACCTGGAAGATCCTGCTGCGGCGAGGCTGTCAGACAGGCAGCATGGCTTCCGGAGGGGGCGATCTACAATTGGTGCCATTCGAACAGTGATCGAGGCTGGTCAGCGCGCGATGAGATTCCGCCGCACGAACGGGCGGGATAACAGGTCGTGTCAATGGATGTCAAGAATGCCTTCAATACGGCCAGCTGGCAGGCCATCGCCACTGCACTGCAGATGAAAGGAGTACCTGCTGGTCTGCAAAGAATCGTGAGGAGCTACTTCGAGAACCGAGAGTTGGTCTTCGAGACATCCGACGGCCCAGTAACTCGGTCCATCACGGCTGGTGTTCCACAGGGTTCGATTCTCGGCCCCACCCTGTGGAACACCATGTACGATGGAGTTCTGGACGTCGCCCTTCCGCAGGACTGCGAGATGGTGGCGTATGCTGACGACTTGGTGCTGCTGATTCCGGGCATCGACGTAAATGCAGTGAAGGCTGCAGCCGAGGAGGCGGTCGCCAGTGTCTCTCACTGGATGGCTCAACATCATCTCCAGATTGCGCCGGAAAAGACAGAGTGCGTGCTTATCTCCAGCACGAAGAACCCTACGCAGGTCGCCATAAGAGTAGGGGACGTGGAGGTGACATCTTCCCGCACGATGCGTTACCTTGGGGTGACCCTTCACGATCACCTATCGTGGCTGCCCCATGTCCGAGAGGTAACCACTCGGGCAAGGAAGATAGCAGATGCCGTTACCCGCCTCTTGCGCAACCACAGTGGACCAAAGACCAGCAAAGCGCGACTGTTGGCCTCGGTCGCAGAGTCGGTCATCCGATATGCTGCGCCCATCTGGCATGGCGAGGTGACGAAGAGAGAGTGTCGTCGACTTTTGGAGAGGGTTCAGCGAGTCTCAGCACGGAGGGTGGCACGCACCTTCCGTACCGTAAGGTATGAGACCGCCACCCTCCTCGCCGGGCTGACCCCCATCTGTCTCTTGATAGAGGAGGATGCGCGAGTGTTCGAGCGTGTTAATGATCCGGGTCGGTCGATAACGAAGGCAGCCATCCGGTTGGAGGAGAGGCAGCGCACCATCACGATGTGGCAGAGCCAATGGGACGCCGAGGCCGACACGTCCAGATACACCCGGTGGACGCATCGGATAATCCGCGACATCAGCGCTTGGCAAGGCCGGAGACACGGGGAGATGACCTTCCACTTGGCCCAGGTGCTCTCTGGACATGGGTTCTTCCGAGAGTACCTGGCCATCAACGGCTTTACGGAATCCCCTGACTGTCGCAGCTGTGCGGGTGTTCCGGAAAATGCCCATCACGCCATCTTCGAATGCCCCAGGTTTGCTCGAGTGAGGATGGAGTACTTTGGTGAACCGGGGCCGAATCCTGTCACGCCGGACAGTCTTCAGGACTTCCTCCTGAGCAGCCAAGACAACTGGAGCAGCTTCTGCGAGGCAGCACGTCGAATAACAACAACGCTGCAGCGTGACTGGGACACGGAACGAGAACAGCGGGCTGCTTCCAATCGTGAGGAAGCTGAAATACAACAGCAGCTACAGCGAGAGGAAGACAAACGCCGCACTGAAGAACGGCGGCAGCTCCACAACGAGGCAAATCGTGCCTACCGCCAGCGTAATAGGAAAAGTCAACCTACCCCACCAGCTCCACCATCAACACCCAGGGAGGCCGCTCGCCTCGAAGATGGGCGACGGAGAGTGGCCCGCTGGCGGGAAAGACAACGAATGATTCGGAACGGTGGAATCCAAATGCTACGAGCGCTGTTCGGCCATGATGCCTGGTCGAGCGAAAGTGACGATGAACCCGATGACGTCGAGCGAGGCGGACTTGATGCTGCCCAGCAGGCAGCAGCAGCCGAAGCCGAAAGATCGGCACGCTAAAGCTAACTTTAGTAAAAAGAACAACGAAAGCGTAAAAAAAAGAAAGGTGCTTCGGTACAGATATAGGGCTCCCCTGAAGGGAATGAATTCAGAAGAACAGTTTGGAAAATAGAACTTCAACTAAAATAAATGGAAAGGTGCGAACGCACGGCTAAAAAGTTAGGCTCCCTATGAGCAACACGTCCACCCTTAAATCCCTTCGAAGGGCATAAGGGGCGGATTATGAGAGGGCTGGGTTTTCTTTTCGATGTAACATACGATCAATAAAAATCCACTCGAATTAAAAAAAAAAGCCAGTTATCCCTGTGGTAACTTTTCTGACACCTCTTGCTAAAAACTCGTTATAACCAAAAGGATCGTAAGGCCAAGCTTTCGCTGTCCCGAAGTGTACTGAACGTTGGGATCAAGCCAGCTTTTGTCCTTATGCTCAGCGTGTGGTTTCTGTCCACACTGAGCTGACCTTTGGACACCTCCGTTATCGTTTTGGAGATGTACCGCCCCAGTCAAACTCCGCACCTGGCACTGTCCATGACGTGGACCGAAAGGACCTGTCCAGGAGTCTTCGAGCCGGGCGGCGCGCGGAACCGGGGGCAAACGTGACATCATAAACGATCGACCGCGCAGAAGCAGTGCACCACGAATGTACCGACGTACGCAAGCTTGTACCCTTGCGGGCCACGGCTCACGGTCGGACAAGCGGGTAACACGCTACACACGACGATGCTACGATGCAGTCTCCCCGGCGGCACCACCCAGCGACACACTGGACGCTGAGCGAGAAACACGGCGCATTGGGCGCGTGCAGGCGAACCGCCGCCACAGCCCCCCGGAGGAGGTGCGCGCACGATCCGGACCTGGGGCCCGCGCTTGTTCCACCCAATCATGTAAGTAAGGCAACAGTAAGAGTGGTGGTATCTCAGAGGCGAGCTCCACGAGGAAGCCCTCCCACCTATGCTGCATCTCCTATATCGCCTTACAATGCCAGACTAGAGTCAAGCTCAACAGGGTCTTCTTTCCCCGCTAGTGCATCCAAGCCCGTTCCCTTGGCTGTGGTTTCGCTAGATAGTAGATAGGGACAGAGGGAATCTCGTTAATCCATTCATGCGCGTCACTAATTAGATGACGAGGCATTTGGCTACCTTTTTTTTTTTTTTTTTTTGGTATCGAAGGGGAAATCTTCCATAAGACACCTGGGTGATCAACCCCGGTAGTGTGAGATTCTTACTCACTAAAACCCCTCCGTGCCTTCAACCGGCCCCGAGTGGATCACCCGTTAGGGTATCGACGTCACTCGGGCGGTGGATGTCCATCATCCCAGGCAACGAATGGCTTCCAACAGTGGTTATTAGCCACTGTCTAGCCCTCGGCGATGAAGCTACGATGAACTACGATGAATCCTTGTCGTTACTCGTCGTCACTGTCGCTGCTCTGCAAGGCCAACTGGATGTTGGCGAGCAGAGCACGTCGTTCGCCTCGTTCGATGACGTGTCTTCGATGTTGTTGCCGAATCATAATCGTCCGTACTGCTTGATGAACCATGCTCCAGTTAAATCTGTTAGCAGACATAACTTCGATGATGTTCTCCGGCGTTAACTCCTCGTCGACTTGATGCTGAAGTCTGATGATCAGTTCACGATGACGTACACAATGGAATATCGTGTGTTCGGCGTCCTCAGGTTCCTCGCACGCATCGCATAGCGGCGAACCCGTTAACTGCATCCGGTGAAGCTGGTAGGCGTAGAAGCCATGGCTGGAAAGAAACTGAGAAAGAAAGAAATCTACACCACCAAATTTTCTACTTATCCATCTGTTGACGTCGGGAATGAGACGGTATGTCCACCGACCGTGAACACTCTCATCCCATTCTCGTTGCCATCGTTCCATAGTTGTGACACGTTCCATGTTACGTGCAACCGATCCGGCGATGTTCTCTGCTCGTCTCCGATGAAAAGTCCTGGAGTCCTCGTCCAGGAGGAGATGAAGCGGGATCATTCCCGCAAGCACGCAGACTGCATCATGAGAAGTTGTCCTGAAAGAAGAGATAACTCGCTGGACTACTGGCCGGTGAAACCGACGTAGCCATTGTCTACGGTTAGCAAATCTAAGAGTATGACACCAAATGGGCGAGGCATACCGGACCTTCGCCACAACAGTAAGAGCAATTGCTCGCCTAGCATTACTACTCGGACCTGACTTATTAGGCATCATCCTTACCAAGGTGGTCCATAGCTTCGTCGCTCTCTCCACCGCATACCTGATGTGTGAAGTGTAATCGAGGCGGTCATCTAAGACCATCCCCAAATACTTTAAGCTGCGCGACGAATGTACTACGTGATCACCTACCCTGATAGCCCCGTGCTGTATCCTCTGATGGGAACTGACCATGATAAACTCGGTCTTGGTCGGGGTTATCTTTAATCCATTATCGGTCATCCATCTGTCGATGATGCGAATCTGACTGGAAACGAGAATTTCAATATCATCAACACAATTACCTTCCACCAACAGTACTATATCGTCTGCATAGCCGATAATCCGTGCACCTTCCACCATTGCAACTCGTAGGACTCCGTCGTACATGAGGTTCCATAACGTTGGGCCAAGTACCGAGCCTTGTGGTACACCCGATGTGACTGCAATCTCTGCCGGTCCATCTGTGGTATCATACATCAGCACACGATTCCTAAAATAGTCACCAATGATATCATAAAGATATTTAGGAGTGTTAATTCTCTGTAAAGCATTTGCAATCGCCAACCATGAAGCACTGTTAAAAGCATTAGTAACATCTAATGTAACAACTGCACAATACCGTCCACTGTATCTGTTTCTACTTCTAGCTACCGAAACAATGTCCACTACCCGTTGAATCGCATCAACTGTAGATCGACGACTTCTGAAACCAAATTGGTCGTCAGACAGTCCGTTGACCTCCTCGATGTGTGCATTTAACCGTTGCACTATGATGCGTTCTAGACCTTTACCTGCCCCGTCTAGTAGACAAATGGGGCGAACTGAACCCGGTTCCCCTGGTGGTTTGTTCGGCTTCGGTATTAAGACCAACCTCTGCCTTTTCCACTCATCGGGGAACTTCGCGTTCTCTAAACAGCCTTGGTAAACCCTGCAAAATGCATCGGTTGCAGTCAACATACCAACTTTCAGCGCCTCATTCGGGATACCATCTGGTCCCGGCGCCTTCTTGTTGGGTAGTCTCCTGGCAACCGCAAGAATCTCATCATTAGTAACCCTTTCAAACTCTCGTGGCTGATCGATACGATATTCAGGCCACACCGTATTTGGGTGAGTAGGAAAAAGCTCGCTCACCACTTCCCTAAACTCGTCTAATGTCATGGTTCGGGGTCCAATCGAGCCCTCGGCCACTTTCTTGAACGTATGATATACTATACCAAATGATGCGTTGTTCGCTGTTCCCAGGAACTCTTTCCACTTCCTCTGTCGGGTATGCTTGATCAATCGCTTGAGGGCATTCCTTGCCACCTTGAACTCATCCCTAAAAGTAGAATAGAGATCAGTATTGAATGCTCTTTGCGCTAATCGATCGCGGTGTTTGCACTCTTTGCGAAGTGCCTCAATCTCTAACGTCCACCAAAATGCACTCTTGTTAGGAGTGTACCTCTTACGCTTAGTCATCGTCGCATTACACGCCGTGACAAGTATACGCATTAAGTCTTCGCTTGTTGTGACCTCGGTCTCAAAAGCGGCTTGCATCATAACTTCAAATATGTCTTTGCTAAAATACTTGATGCTCCATCCCGTTATGGGTCGGGACAGGTTACGCACGCTTTGCGTCTCGAGATCTATTCGTATCGCACGATGATCCGAGTTCATATAACTAGATAACACCTCCCACTTGAATGATCTTGCTACGGTTCTGCTCGCAAAAGTAAGATCAACTACTGACGTACGCCCTGGTCCAACATAAGTTGGGGTGCTGCCGTCGTTCAGTAATAATGCGTCAATCTGCGCAAAGGTTGATAAGACCAACTCACCTCTTCGTTTCTGGGTTTCTCCACGCTCGCCAAGTTGGTTGTTCCAACTTGCTGACCAAGCGTTGAAGTCCCCCCCGATAACGAATTTGTGGATACCGGTTACGGCCATTACCGTGTTATCCAACATGTTCTGAAACTCTTCCATACTAAATCTAGGTGGCGCGTAAACGCTAACCACTCGCATATCACCTATGTCAACTATCATTAAACCCTTCAGAGCCTTACTGACTACCTTAACTGGTAAGTCCGCGTTAACCACTACCGCTGCTGTGTTATCGTCATTGCGTAACACTTTGACGTTGGTTGTTGCCAGATACGGATCTGCAATCAACACTATATCCGCAGATTCTTCCCTAATCGTTTGCCACATTAACTGAAATGCGGCATAACTATGATTCTGGTTATGTTGTAGCAACCTAACCATTATGATCTAATCGTTCGCCTTCGGGGACACATATAACTGCCCGTTGCATGAAGGTTCTGTGACCTCGTACCGCAATCCAAACACTTGACAGAGTTGGTACAAGCTCGCTTCTTGTGTCCACTCAAACCGCATTTCCAGCACAGATTACTTCTGTCTGGTTCCCTACAATGGTAGCTCGTATGGCCTACCTTCCAACACTTATAGCATTTCTGCTCTTCCATACCCTCGCGGATATGGCATATCGACCAACCAACTTTCAGCTTTCCCAAATTCAGGAAGCTTTGAAAGTCTGGCAGCGATACGTTGATCCGTGCCCACTGCGTACCGGCCGCGCGGCCTTTCTTCATTTTGATTCGATCTATTTCTACCTCGATGTTGAGCTGTGCTTTGACAGACTCCGCAACCTCCTCTGGGGTGGTAATTTCATCGAGATGCATGATCTCAATCATTTTAGAAGGAGCTAGCGTTCTCACTGACGCCTTGCCCTTCACCGCTTCCTTAATCTTTGGGGCAATTGCACTAGCAGAACTACCCTGCTTAAGTTCTAGCAACATGCCTCCATTCTGGGCCCGTCGGACCTTAGTGATTGTCTCTCCAACCGATTTAAGAGCATCGGACTGCTTCATTTCCTTGAGCAATTTCGCCAGCTCCTCGGAAGTGCAGTCCGATATCAGCAGAGCCTCAGGCCGCTTCCTGGGCTTATTCTGCTTCTTCTTGCTCTTCTTCTTCTTCCTCTTATTAATTCTACCCTCATTAATATTCGGTCCATTTCTCGGACTTGGAATATTTTCCACCGCTTCCCTAACAGGGGTCAACCTCGATGATTGTTGTTGTTGTTGTTGCAACCTTTGCAACCCACTTGGACCAGGCTGTTGGTCATCAGCCACTGGTCTTCTGCCTTTTCGCGTTTGCGGCCCGAATCCATCGTTACCGTCAAACGACGTTTGCGTTTGACGATCGAGGACCTGCTGCATGCGAATAACGGCTCTAAATCTACGAAATTCGGACATAGCCTCATCGAGGAAGTCCATCATTACCGTTACTAACGTAAAATGGGAAGACTCATCATCGAGTTTGCTTATCCCAAAACGCATCGCCTCCATTCGATCTTGAAGATCCATGAACGCTTGGTCCGGATCTTTTGACCTTCTTAGTTTGCGTGTTACTCATTCAATTGGGCTCAAACTCAGGCCCGCTATCCGCGTCTGTTTATGCAGTCTCCTATTTGGTTCCGTGGGTGGCTATGAAACAGGGAGCTCCACGCGAGGGTTGGCCCGCGCCCTTATGAGACGACGGGCTCAGTGCCGAACCGGAGCAAAGTGGGGCTGAACCCACCCACACCTGCATTTGCCATAGAGCGTATCGTATGGCGACAGTCTTGGAGCGCTACCTAAGACTTGCTAAGTTTTAATAGAGCGGTGACAGAATCCCCCTTAGCCCTCCCCCGTTTCAAGCAGGTTTCACCCTGCTTTACTAAGGGTTCGGCGGGTTCATCCGCCAGCCCGTGTACATCCTAGTTATTTCATAAACCGTACCCTAGTCTAATCCGCGCAGAGGTATTATCCTCTCGAGTTCAGTATCCCACTTGACAGAATGTAGGGTGTGGCGACTTAACACCACACCCTCCCCTGCGACGTTGTCATGCTCAACGCCGTCTTCACCGCCACCGTTAGCTCGGGGCCTCGTCAACTTAATGACGGGCCCCTACCCCGCCCGGCACCGCGTGGAGGTGGTGGTCGGACTTTGCCGGGCGCATTTGGCTACCTTTTTTTTTTTTTTTTTTTTTTTTTTTTTTTTTTTTTTTTTTTTTTTTTTTTTTTTTTTTTTGTTAACGAAGAGTGAGCATATTCCATCCCCCTCTCCGACTCACCCAACTCGGCCGGTACGCTTGTGGTGCGTATTACTTCTTGCGGAGTCGTGTGTGCGGTCGCACCCTGGGTCACGACGCATCTTCTGCGGCGATCTGGTCTGCTGATTCTGCTTATTACGGTGCTTTCCGTGGTGCGACGCGGTCCCTTTGGTCCTATCGCCCACACTTCGGGTGGGCAATGGGGGGGTCTGCATCGTTGGTCACCACTCCAAGCTCGTAAGGCAGTTCTCCTGGAACAAAATTTTGACAGAGGAAACAAGAAAAAGGAGAAAGAGATAGAAGAAAGCTGAAAATAGGGGAGAGAAGAGAAAAAGAAAGCTGGAAAGAAACGAAAAGAAAGAGATAAAAGATTAGTAACTTTCCAGCTTACGGTGGCCCTTGCGGCGCGGGTTGTTGCCGTGCCGCAGGGCCCGAGGGACCACCATTTGCGTCCCTCGCCCGCCGTCTAGCCCGCCTGCGTCGCCTTGCCGTTGGTGGACGCTCAACATCCCATCTCGCTTGGAGAGTGGAGAAGATTGTCCTGGCGGCGGCGCGGACGGCCTCCCACGTATCGCTGCGGGCGCACATTTCCGAGACGATGTTATCCATTGTTACTCGGGAATGGCACCGCTGCTGCATCTCGTTCCGGATCCGATCGAACCGTGGACAGTGGAACAGCACGTGTTCAACGTCTTCCACGGCGTCCCCACATTCGGGGCAGTTGGGCGAGCCTTCCAGGATGCCTTTCTCGACGAAATAGGAGCGCAAGAACCCGTGCCCCGTGAGGAGCTGGGTGAGGAAAAAGTCGACTTCCCCATGCTTGCGGCTGACCCAGAGATTAATGTCTGGAATCAGCCTCCTCGTCTTCAGTTCTGGTGCTCCTGGTTGCCCTGCACCCGTTGTCTACTGGTCCTGCCAGCGCCTCATCGTCTCCTCCCGTTGTCGCTTCCGTATGTCTGATTGAACACCACCACTCGCTACCTTTTCGTCGTGGCAGCGGATATCCTCTAGCATGAGAAGGACTAACGGGGTGATGTTGGCGACAACGCAAGCGGCATCATAAGACACGGTCTGGAAGGCGCTGGCGACTCGGAGAGCCCCCGGTCGATGCGCCCTTTGGACCGATTTGCGATGGGTCTCCTTATCGAGCACCCATCGCCCCCAGGTAGCAACTCCGTATCGGATGATACTGTTGCCGACGTTTACGAGCTGTCTCCTACTGCGGCTCTTAGGACCACGCTTATTCGGCATTAGGCAGGTCAAGGCGTTCGTAATCCGTGAAGCCTTATTGACCACCTTCTCCAGATGCCGGCTGTGGTGCTGTTTGCGGCAGAGGTCCACTCCCAGGTACTTCAGCGTTTCCGTGGATTGGATCGAGTGACCGCCCGCTTGAAGCTCTGCGAGCTGCGGGACATGATGGGTACAAACGATCATGAACCCGGTCTTTTGGTGGGCAAGTTCCAAACCGACTCCTCGCAGCCACCGCTCGATCCTCTCCAGGTTAGCCGTTGCTAAAGCGCTGACCTGTTCCGTGGTCCTTCCCAGAAATGTGAAGGCCACGTCGTCAGCAAACCCGATGATGTCCGCTCGTAGTCCCTCGAGCGGCAAGCGGAGTAGGTCGTCGAACATGACGTTCCAAAGTGTTGGTCCTAAAACCGAACCCTGAGGAACGCCAGCAGATACAGTCCTAGACACTACTCCTTCATCCGTATCATAGTGGAGCGTTCGGCCAATGAAATAGTTCCGCAGCAACGCCTGCAAATAAGGCGAAGTGTTTTTACGCTGCAGAGCTTGGCCGATCGCTGTCCAGTTTGCCGAGTTGAAGGCATTTCGGACGTCCACCGTTACCACCGCACAGAGACGATCCCCCTTTCGCTTTTTATCCAAAGCGACTTTCCCGTTGTTCATCACCCGAGTGATGGCGTCAACGGTTGAACGCCCTTTACGAAAACCGTATTGGGCGTCCGAAAGTCCCCCGATCGACTCCAGGTGGGTTGTCAGCCTCCGCTGAATCAACCGCTCCAAAATTTTCCCCAGCACACTCAGCAGAAAAATCGGCCGGTATGACGAGGGCTCCCCAGGTGGTTTCCCCGACTTGGTAAGCAGCACCAGTTTTTGCCGCTTCCATGCATCGGGAAAAGTGCCTGCCTCCAGTAGCTGCTTGTAGCTTTTGGCAAAAACTTCCGGAAAAGCCAGAATTGCCGCAGCTGCAGCCATATTTGGAATGTTGTCGTCCCCCGGAGCTTTCTTGGGGTTGAGTGAGCGGGCAATCTCCTTCAACTCTTCCGCCAACTCCTCCTCCGAGACCGGATCCTGTGGATCCCCACCTACTTCCGTCTCGGGCCACTCCATCGGGGGACGATCGGGAAAGAGCTCATTCACGATGAACTGGAGCTTATTGGCATCCCGTTCCATCGGAACCCGAGCTCCTTCCCACTGCTGCTTGCGGATTTGGTACGCAGGGCCAAAGCCGTGCGGTTCCAATTGTTCCGGCAGATCCTGCTTGTGTTGGTCCTTGCTGAGTTTGATGGCCCGTTCCAGGGCAGCGCGTGCGTCCGACTTCATTTGACGCCTTTCCTCGCGCTGCTCCTCGGTCCGGGCCCGGTTGAACCGCCGTTTCATTCCATGAAAATGGCTGCGCAACCGATCAATCTCGGACGTCCACCAATAAACTGGCCGCCGGCCCTGTCGCCTTGGGGGTTGCCTAGGCATGGTGCCATCACAGGCCACCGTAATGGCCTGGGTCAGCTCCTCTGGCGTAGCAACATGCCCAAAAATGTCCTGGTCCCTCAAGATTTCAACGAACAAATCCTTGTCGAAGAATCTTGTGGACCACCTTCCCCCATTCACTGCTGAGTGTACCTCGTTGTTGGCGCGCTGTCTCGGAACCCTGCCGACCACAAACTTGATAGTGTTGTGGTCACTTGGGGTTTCGTCACACACGCGCCAATTATTGTCCCTTACCAAGGAGGGGCTGCAAAAGGATACGTCCACAATGGAGTTGCGACCATTTGCCCCAATCCAAGTGCTCTGGTTGCCCTGGTTCAGGAGAACCAATCCCAGAGCAGCCGCCGCATCCATCACAACTCCCCCCCTAGATACCCTTTCCCCATCGTTTGGCCTCCGCTCCATTCCCCATGCACCTGACCAGGCGTTTACATCACCCCCGATCACGGTGTCCCGATTCCGTGGGAGCACAGACACGATTTCGGTCCATTTGCGTTTGTACTCCTCGACAGTCAAATCGGAACCCACGGGTGGTAGGTAGACGGAACAGAAAACGATTCCCCGCATCTCGACCACAACGAAGTCCTCGCGTTGGTTGTCAATGATGCGCTGAAAAGGATAATCCCCAACTGATACCACTGCTACCCGACCAGTGGTATCGGTAACCCAATTGCTGTTATTATTCGGCACCCAATAGGGGTCCGAGATAATCAGAATATCACAACCCTCGGCTCGAGCACTTTGCAAAAGCAAGTCTTGAGCCGTTTGGTCATGATTGAGGTTCTGTTGGAACACTCTAATCATGACTGGGCTGTGGGGTTACCTTTCCAAAGTAGCGGCAACTGCGCTGGCCCAGCGAATGCCCGATTGCATCCGGGCCCTCGCATCCCAAGCACTTCCGCTCCCTAGTGCACGGTCCCTCGTGCTTATCTTCCGCGCAGCGGTGGCATTTGCTACTGCGGTCCTTACCACGGCAACGGGCAGCAGTATGCCCGTATTCGTAGCACCGGTAGCACTGCCGCCGACGCTCCAAAAGCCGAAGCCTGCAGCATTTGCTGAAACCGACCGTGTGTTGCCTCGCCAGGGCTTGGTCTGTCATCGCTATTGCTGGGCAGTCGAAAAATGCGACCAACGTACCGTAATGCGTTTTTACGGTCGTGATCTGGTCGCTGAAAATTTCAACGCCCAGCGCGGCACTCATTTCCGAAGAAATTTCTTCGGACGAGGTGCCAGGCGGAATGTTAGTGCAGTTCACTCGCACTGAGGGTGTCCGCGGTCGGCATTTTGCTTTGCCATCAAGGGCCGCAGACACCTCTCTCCAAAGGGTCATCGTTTCCTGGTGCGACATTGGTGCTAATTCCAGGAGTAGATGACCCTTAAAGTTTGTGCGAATTCTCTGCACATCCTCTTTTTTCACCTTTTCCCTCAGGATAGGCATCATGTCTGCGTGCTTGAATCCCCCAATTGATTCAAGTTCAATGGCGTTTGGCATTCGGCCGGCCCTGGGGTTAGAAGCAGGTGCCGGCTTTTGCTTGGGTTGGGGAGCAGAAGGTGGCGTGTTTGCGGCGAGGCTGGCTGCTTGCTCAGCTTCACGCTGCTTCTTCCTCTTCCGTCTCTCCCGGCGCACGGCGGTCTTCCCCTTTACCGTCCGCCATTTTTGCGCACCCTCTTGCCCCTCTGATGGTCCAGATCCCTGGTCCGTCGAACAACTTTCCCCTTCGCAAGGTTCCTCTGCCACAACGACCTTAGCATTTTCCTCCTTCCCACCCTTTCCCTTCTTCTTGCCCTTTTTCCCTTCCTGACCCACCAGCTGTTGTCCCTGTTCCCCATTTCCTCCTGTCTTGGCCTCATTCTCCCTTACTATTACGTTGTACATCTCCCGCATGACTCCCCCAAGGACATTAAAAAATTAAGTGACATCAGTCTCGTCCAAGGGCAAAGATCCCGGTTGCGGCTCCTGATTAGGGCCTGCCAAAGGCCCTAAGTCTTGCTCCAACACCGGGTCCTCCACTACGAGATCCTCGGTTCCCGTTCCCACGTCAATTCCGGACCCCGCCTCTCCTAGCCAAATTGCTGGAAGATTGTGCAGCAGGGCTAATACTGAGCCAATTCGCTCTTCCCAATTAGCGAATTGGGGCGTTTTGGCTAAAATAGCCCTGTGCTTCACGGTGTCCCTGATAAACAGCATGAGCTCATGTTTTGCTTTTTGCAATGGGCCCATGGGATTTGACTCTGCTGGATATGCGGTAGCGAAAAATTTCCTGTCATAAATTTGCCCTGCCTTACAGCCCTCCCCCTGGCTGTCTTCCACAATCTGCGGGAGAACAGACACCCTTTTTGATTTTCCCTCCACCTCTACCGAAGTAGCTCTTCGTACGGCAGGTGCCTTGGAAGCCATCAGCTGGGTTGTTGATGCCCGTCTACCAAAGCTGGTGGCCGAAGCCTTAGACGGGGACATCGTTCCCAGCGAGCTACGGCGGACGGAATATCTACTCGTCACTGCCTTCGAGGGACTACTTCTACGAGCTAAAGTGGAGCGTGTGTTCATCACCATTTTACTACTGGTTAGTTTCTACGGTTAAATTCTATGAGGGTTATTATGACTGTCTACTGATTTTCTAAGGAATTTCGCAAGTAGGTTGATTGATTGATTAATTAAGTACTTATTGTCAGAATAGGGACGAATTTAATGTCAAACTTTTTAATTTAAACGGGAAAATGAATTTATTGTCAAGTTTAAAAACGTTAGATGTCAATGGATTTCGCGCTGTAATCAAATTGCCAATTAATTTTTTGTCAATATGATGAGACGTTTGATGTCACTGTCATTCAAGTTATTGATAAAATTGTCAAATCTTTTTGAGTGTCAATGGTACCGTGATGCTTTACGTCAATGTCTAATGAATGCAATTTGATGTCATGGGAATATTCAAATAAGATAATTAAAGTTATTTTTCGAATTGTTGCAACGGAGCAAGTATTAACTGGGTTAGATGGTATTAATAAATAAAAGAAAAAGCTTAGGAAGCGATTTAAATGATTGAGAGCGGATTTAAGTAAACTTTAATTTAATTTAGAAAGGGGAATTTCATAAATTGAAAGAGTTTTTCGAGGTTAAAATTTTAGTTAAATAGCTGTCAGTCTATTTGTTGTCAATAACGGTAAATGTCAGGTTTTAACCAGCTGTCCAAACAAATTAAATGTCAACTGGATATGACGTTGCGTTGTAAAAGTTTTTAAAAGAATTGAATTTATTGTTGTGTAATAAATCGTCAATTGAGCAAAAGCAATTTAATTTAATTTTATTGGTTGAATATAAATATTTTTTTTTTATATGAATGATTATTAAATCGGTTGCAACTGTCAAAAATTATAAATTATAACTGTCAACCAATTCAAGATGTCAAAGTGACGTTAGGTGTCAGATATATTGAGCTGTCAATTTGATTATGTGTCAACGTTGAATGTCAAGTGTCAATTCAAACTATATTGTTATTAATAAAATAATTTATGTTTAATAATTATTTAAACTATTTAAATCAGAAAACTAATTTGTTATTTTTATACATGCAAAGTACCGGGAGAAAAATTAACTACGTGATTATTAAAATTCTACTTGTTAGAGGATTATGGTTGGAGCAGACGCTTTACCATTTATAAAAGTTTATTGGAAATATATTGTTAAATATTGTAGTTTGTTTAATTAATTTATATTAAAACTTTTACAAAGCGTATGGATGTATTAATGGATAAAGACTGATTTTGTAAAGAAATATTATAAGATAGATTGTAATGTAAAATTTGCTTCTCAAATTGTGGATCGTTGAATTGAAATTTGTAATTAGTTAATTTGCTCTATTGTGCTTAAGGCGTTGTAAGTTAATTATTTTAAATAAAGGATGTTTTTTAACAATTATTCGTTTAAATATTTGAGTGAAAAATATTTTTTTTTAAGTTGAGAATAAATTCGCTCATGGATAGAAACTGAACTGATGATTGTATAAAAATATTCGCAGAAGGCTTTCTATGTGAGATTTGAGTTTTTTCAGAGTTTTCGAGATTTGAATGAAATGAATGAAATTAATGAAATGAATGAAATTTAAGAGTGCTTAAAAGTGACAAACTACGTGAGGAGACGTGTGTGCTTCAACGTTACAGGTAAAATGGACCAAGTGTCCCGTTATATTTTTGGCTATGCTACGGGATACAGGTAAAATGGGTTTCCGTTCACCTTGCTCTACACTCCCTTACTGGAGATTGGTTTGTTAGTTTTACGAGAGTTTTGAAATTTGGTTGAGATAGATTTTGAAAATTCAAATTGTTAGTTCTTCTGGTTTGGGAAATTATTCTACTTTACGAATGATGGTTTGATTTTTTATGTTGTGTGTCTTGTCAAAAATTAACTGAATATTTAAGTTGGCTTTTTAAATTTTAATTAAACGAATGATATTGGGATTTTTAAATAAAATTTGAGTTAATTATTGTGTAATGAATTGTAACTTTAGCAAAAGCAATTTAAATTCAATTAAGTTGGCTGAATATAATTGATTTTGAAATTATTATTAATTCGGTTGCATCGGTCAAAACATTTAAATTATATATGTCAACCAATTTAAGATGTCAAAGTGACGTTAGATGTCAGATATATTGAACTGTCAGTTTGATTATGTGTCAACGTTGAATGTCAAGTGTTTAAATGTCAATTCAAATTATTTTGTTATTATTTAAATCATTTAATATAATTAATTATTTAAACTAATTTATTATTTTTAAACATGCAGAGAGCCGGGAGAAAAAATAACTACGTGATTATTGAAATTTCTACTTGTTAAAGGGTTCTGGTTGGGGAAGACGTTTTACCACTTATCAAAAGTTATTGCAAATGTTTTGGTAAATATTGGAATTGTCTAATTAATTTATATTAAAACTTAGACAAAGTGGATATATGTGTAAATAAATTGAGATTTAATTCTGTAAGGGAATATAACAAAATGGATTGTAAAGAAAAATATGCTACTCAAAATGTGAAGCGTTGAATTGAAAATTGTAAATATTAAATTTTGCTCTATTGTGCTTAAGGCGTTGTAAGTTAATTATTTCAAATAAAGGTTCTTTTAACAATTATTTGTTTTAATATTTGAGTAAAAATAATTTATTTTTTTTAAAGTAAAAAATAAATTCGCTCATGGATAGAAACTGAACTAATGTTTATTTTAAAATATTCGCAGAAGGCTTCCTATGTGGGATTTGAGTTTTTCTAGAGTTTTCGAGATTTGAATGAAATGAATGAAATGAATGAAATTTAAGAGTGCTTAAAAGTGACAAACTACGTGAGGAGACGTGTGTGCTTCAACGTTACAGGTAAAATGGATCAAGTTTCCCGTTATATTTTTGGCTATGCTACGGGATACAGGTAAAATGGGTTTCCGTTCACCTTGCTCTACGCTCCCTTACTGGAGATTGGTTTGTTAGTTTTACGAGAGTTTTGAAATTTGGTTAGGATAGATTTTGCAAATTTAAATTGTTAGTTCTTCTGGTTTGGGAAATTATTCTACTTTACGAATGGTGGTTCAAAATGTGTTTGTGAAGTGTTTTAAAAAACTATTTCTATTGTTAGTTTTTTATATATATTATGAAATTTAATGCTGAGAGGGAGAGAGAATCGAAAAAAGAAAATAAATGCGGTTTTATATAATAAAGGTTTAGTTGGGGAGCTAATTGAGATTGGGTTAGGTTGTAAATGGGATTTCAAATTCTACTCTATAAAACTTTAAACTATTTGCCGGTTTGGAAACTCTCGATGTTTCTACGCCGCTTGGAGAAAATCTCGTCGCAGGAACAGATGGAATCGGGAATCTCGCTCACAACACACACTAAGCACAATGGTCTCGTGGACCGCTCAACGAAAGCTTATTTGCTGAAGGCTTAATTTAATTAATTACGCAGATGGCGGTGCTAATTAATTAATTGTTTAATAAATTTTTTAAATTCAAAGTTTGTTTTTGCGGAGGGCGATTTAATAAAATAATTTTGTTTGCTGAGGGCTTGATATAATATATTGAATTTCTAAGGGCAAACCGTTAAATAAAATAATATATTTGTTAAAAATCATAAAATGTGTTGCAGAAGGCAACTGTTAGAAAGCAATTTTATTTCTACGCGGAGGGCGATGATAATTTCCCGACGGCAAACTGGGATTTATAAAAAGGCAATTTAATAAAAAAATTAAATAAAATTAAATGCAGAAGGCTTTTGGCAATCGGAACGGTCAACACAAGAACACTCCACTTTTCACACACACACTAGTGATTCCGGCCGAAGTCTCAACGAAAGCTTGATGCAGAAGGCTTAGTTAATTTATTAAAATGCAGAAGGCAATGCTATTAGTATTAATAATTTATATGGGCAATTTAAAGTTACTTTAAAATAATATCGAGGATAAGTTAAATGATTTGAAATTTTATCTGAACACTGAGGGCGATTCTATAGACAAAATTATAAGGAAACTTTTCAAGTAGGTTAACAATGCAGAAGGTTTATTAATTAATTAAAATAATTATATTTTAATTGCAGAAGGCAATGCTTATATATCTTATTTTAGAATTTTCTCAATTATTTATTTAAATTTTCCGCAGAAGGCAGTTAATAAAAACGCTGAAGGCGATGCTAAATTCCCGTCGGCAAATGTGGGTTTGTAGAATTAAATTTAAATTTGCAGAAGGCTTAGAACAAATTACGATCGGAGTTATCAAAACACGGAATCACTTCACTGATTCACACACACAACACACACAACACTAGTGATTCCGACCGAAGTCGTCAACGAAAGCTTATTTTAAATAAAACGCAGAAGGCGATGCTAAATAACAAGATTTTCTTAAGGCACTTGTTTTTAAAAGAAATTAATTAATATTTTGTATTTTGCAGAAGGCTAAATATATTCAATACGCTGAAGGCGATGCTAGAAAATATTTGTAAAGAGGAATTAAATCACAATTATTGCAGAAGGCTTAAATAAAATTATTTTTAAGTTTATATGGCACTGAAGGTGATGCTAATTCAAGAATAATATTAAATAAATATGCAGAAGGCAGTTAAATAATTACACT
>NC_064600.1:26867769-26895269 GCF_943734735.2 Anopheles gambiae | reverse complement strand
CGGGCGGTGTGTTCAAAGGGCAGGGACGTAATCAGCGCTAGCTAATGACTAGCACTTACTAGAAATTCCAGGTTCATGGGGACCATTGCAGTCCCCAATCCCTACTAAATGAGCATTTGGGTGATTTCCCGTTCCTCTCGGAATGGGGGCGCCATAAGGCGAGAACACGCTGCTGCTCACATTGTAGCACGCGTGCAGCCCAGAACATCTAAGGGCATCACGGACCTGTTATCGCTCAATCTCATCTTGCTAAACACAAGTTGTCCCGCTAAGCAGGGCAAACTAAGTGACGGGCACCCGTGAGGACACCCGCCACTCCTAACGTCAGGTGCGCCCGGAGGCACACTACTGACAGCGTTCTAGTTAGCGTGACTGAGTCGCGTTCGTTATCGGAATTAACCAGACAAATCATTCCACGGACTAAGAACGGCCATGCACCACTACTCATAAGTTTGAGAAAGAGCTATCAATCTGTCTTATCTCAATAAGTTCGGACCTGGTAAGTTTTCCCGTGTTGAGTCACATCAAGCCGCAAGCTCCACTTCTTTTTTAAATTCCTTGGGTTTTCTTTATTGTTGTTATCTTATTAATAGCCCAGAAAACCCGCTCCTACCAGCGGGGGGTTACCACTAACGGACTTCCCCCCGCCGGGAATTCCGCCCATTGGGCCTTGCTCTCTATTTTAAATGAACTGGATGAAATCCCTCAGTTTTAATATTTCCCCTTTTCTTTTTTCTTTTTTTTCCCACAATGCATGCGTGCTGTACCGTTAGCCTTAAGCATTTTTCTTGTCCAAGCGGGTGTCTCCAAATCAAGTATCAATTACTTTCAGCGTGCCGAAGTGTTCGCCGATGTGACGGCAGCACGCTCGTCCTCCGTTAGGCCCGCTCTCCTTTCGGCCAACTGAGAGCTCGGCAGCTCGTCCCACGGGGGAGACTGAGCCTCGACCTCCGCTTGCCGTTGCTCCAGCCGCCGTAGTCGCTCCCTCTGTCGCCGGTTGAGCCGACTCCGCTCCAGCTCCGCTGCGGATGGTGGAATTCGCCTACGCCTCTGTCGACCCTGTGGGACGTCTCCCAGCTCTCCGGCCCGACGCCTTCTCCGGTACTGGAGCTGCATGAAGTTGCGCCGAAGACGCCGCATCTCCAATGTGCGTGGGGAGGGAGGCAATCCCCGGCTGCGCGGGGGGATTGTTGGCGCTGGAGGGCTGGCCTCCTCCTCCTCGACCTCCCCTGTCGGCTCCACTGCGTCATTGGCCGCTGCGTCGTTGGCCGCTGCGCGTGCCATGATTGCCGGAACGACCTCGTTCTCGCCGAGCCGCTCCTGCCGACGCCGCTGCCGCATTCGCCGGGCGCTGCGGTTGCGCACCTCTCGTCACCTTAGCAGTCTCCGCTCTGCCTCCGCCATGTCCTCGGGCGGGCTGGCTGCTGGATCTGGCTGAGCAGCCTCAGCGACTGCCAAGGTAAGCTGCTCCTGCCGCCAGTCCTCCTGCAGCACGGAGAGGATCCGCCGAGCCGCTTGCTGGATGCGGTCCCACGACTCCGCGCTCTCCAGCAGACGACTGCCGAGGTTGTCCTCGTCGACGCCGTGCAGTAACTCCACCCGAACATCTGCGAAGCGGGGACACTCGAAGAGTACGTGGGCCACCGACTCGACCGACCCTGCGCACCTGGGACAGTCCGGGGACGGAGCGAACCCGAACATGTGCAGGAATTCGTGGACGAAGGCGTGTCCACTCAATACCTGCGCGAGGTAGAAGTCTACCTCCCCGTGCTTCCGTCCCGTCCACAGGCGCACGTCTGGCACTTGTCGGTGGGCCCAACGTAAATAGCGGCTGGTGTTATGCGCCGCCTCGTCGTCCCACTGTTGCTGCCACAGCTGCAGCGATGACTCATTTTCCTCCTGGCGAATCGCCTCTCGACTGCTGTCCGGGCTTAGCTGCAGTCGGTTGTAGCAGCGGGCGTCTTCCTTCACCAGGAGATGGTAGGGCAGTTCTCCGGCTAGAACCACCGCTACCTCGCAGCTGGTGGAGTGGAAGGCGCTCGTGATACCCTGGGCCAAGGGCCATTGCATGCGGTCCAAAATCCGCCTGCACCACTGCAGGTCCGCGGCTTCCGCCCAGACGGGTGCGCCGTAGCGGACGATGGACGCGGCCACTGCGGCGAGCAGCTTCCGCTTGCTTACTTGGGGGCCGCTGTGGTTGCGCATGACGCCACGCAATGCTCGCACCACACGGAGGGCCTTGTCCGCGACCATCTCGACGTGTGGGCACCACGACAGGTGGTCGTGTAGCATGACCCCCAAGTAGCGGATCGACCGCTTCGAGCGCACTTCCACTCCACAGATGTTCACCGTAATGTTTTTATAACCGCTGCGCTTGCTCGACACCATCAGCAGCTCCGTCTTCTCCGGCGCCAGGGAGAGATGGTGCTGCACCATCCAGCTGTTGACTGCTGCCACTGCTTCCTCCGCAATCGCTGCTGCGTGCTGCGGTGTTGTCCCCGCTGCCAGGATCGCAAGATCATCGGCGAATCCCACGATGGAGGCGCCCTCAGGGAGCTCTACGGCTAGCACGCCGTCGTACATAATGTTCCACAATGTGGGGCCCAATATGGACCCCTGTGGAACACCTGCCGATACTCGGCGGGTAACCGGCCCGTTCGCCGTGTCGTACGTGAGCTCCCTGTCGGCGAAGTAGTCCTGCAGTATGCGGCACAACTGCACGGGGACTCCCTTCGCCTGGAGCGCCTCGGCGATGCTCTGCCAGCTAGCCGTATTGAACGCGTTACGGACGTCCAAGGCCACAACCATGAGGCAGCGCCGGTCACGGTTGTTCGTCCTGCCAAAGGACTTCGCCCTTCGTCCCGCGTCCACGACTTGCTGTATGGCCTGCAGAGTCGATCGCCCTCGCCGGAATCCGAACTGCTGCTCAGACAGTTGCGGACTCTCTGGATCCTCGATATATTCGTTGAGCCGGTTCAACAGCAGCCGCTCCAAAGCCTTGCCCGTATTATCGAGCAGGCAAATCGGGCGGAAGGACGACGGCTCACCCGGTGATTTGCCTGGCTTTGGCAGGAGCACCAGTCGCTGCTTTTTCCACGGCTGTGGACAGCAGGACGTGTCCAGGCACTCCTGAAACACCCGACGGAAGGGCTCCGGTTGCTGCCTGAGAGCAACCGTAAGGGCGGCGTTCGGTACTCCATCAAGCCCAGGAGCCTTCCGCGGGTGCATGCTGGCTGCTATATTCTCCAGCTCGGTCAGGCCGATCGATCGGAGCGGCGCCATGTTGCCAACTCGGAGATCAGGCCACTCTACCGGCGGATGAACCGGGAACAAGGCGTCGACAATTCGCCGCAGTTCTGCTGGATCGCGTTCCGGGGCTGAGCGGGCCGCCTGGAACCAGTGGAAGACCTTCCGGAAAAAGTTTCCAGTTTCATCCTCCCTAATCGACAGCAAGAACCGGTCGAACGCCTCGTTCTTACTCGAACGAATAGCCTTCCGTAGGCTGTCTCTGGCAGCTAAGAGTTCCGTTTGGAGCTGCTCTTCCGGCGGAATTGTTCTCATCGCCATCTGCTCCTTTCTGGAGAGGTCGTCGATCATTGCCTGGATCGCCGGAGTCCACCAGTAAGCTGGCCGACCTGTGTGGTCCTGCGCTGGGAAGACCCGCGACATCGTCTCGTCGCAGACGCTGGTCAGCGACTCAACCAAGCTTTCGACGCTGTTAGCTTGACGGGCGAATCCAATCATGGCCAGCGCTTTCCCGAAAAGCTGGGAGTCAAACTGACTGGTCTTCCAGCGCGTACCGGCGTTGCTTACACGGGCCGGGCGCTGTCCACGCCGTGCTGCCCGATCCCTCGTTGGTGGTGGACTCACGCCAACCTCGTACCAGACGTATCGGTGGTCACTCAGCGTAACCACGTCAGGCACGCGCCAGCCTCGGGCGCTGTCTTCGCGCGGGTTGAGACGGCTTATCGCACTGCTGGCGAATGTTACGTCCAGTCGGCTGGGCGGGAACCGAGTTGTGTCCACTCGGTTCCCCTTGAACGTTGGTAGGCAGTCTGACTTGTTCAGAAGCACCAGCCCGAGGTTGTCCGCTAACTTGAGAAGCTCCAAGCCCTTCGGGCAAGTCCTGCTGCTTCCCCAGTCAAGGTGCATGGCGTTGAAATCGCCGGCCAGGAGAATCCGGCTGCACCCGCGGACGATCAAGTCGATCTTCTCCATAATGCTTCGGAACTCCGGGACTCCCGTCTGCGGCGACACGTAGCAGCTCACAATTGTTGTACCTCCCACGTCGGCAGCTACCACACCGAGGGTCTGACGGTGCCTGATGCGCTGTATCGGCAGCCGGTTGCCGTTGACGACGATGGCAACCGTCTTGCTCTCGTCCGTTACCCAATTGCCGTTGTTGCGCGGAACGCAATAGGGCTCGGACAAGAGCAGAACGTCGAGACCCTCGGTGGTCATCATGTGCAACGCCAGGTCCTGGGCGTTCTCACAATGATTCGAGTTGAACTGGAGGATGTTCAACATTGTGGCGGCGATCCTTGGCACATGGGGGCGGCGATGCGATGTGGGCCGCCGCAGACAATGCACTTCGGGTCCGAGGTGCATGACGCCGCTCGATGATCCGCGGCTCCGCAGCGCAGGCAAAAGCTGTATCGATCTTCACCAGCGCAGTCTGCTGTAGTGTGGCCGCGCTCCAAGCAACGGAAGCAGCGAACCGCGCTTCGCTGCTGTTTTGGGGCACTGCGCACCAGGCACACCGAATGCCCGACCACGATACGCTTGTCCAGCAGGAGATCAGCGTCTTTCCGTGGCAGTCGGACACGAGCACGTTGCGTCCCGTCGCGACGCTCCCACAATGATGTAGTTGCTGCAACTGCTGTGCGCTCCAGCACCCGCTGCAGACCGCGTTCCACATCCTCCTTCTTTGCCAGCATATCGATCCCGGTTATGAGGACCTCGGCCATCTCTGTTAAGACTCGTCCAGTGGCCAGGTCGCCCACCTTCGTCTGAATGCGCTGCAGCAACGCAGCGGCGTCTGCATCCTGATTAAGCGAGAGACGAAGGAAGTCGCGGGACGTGCGGTAGCCCTGCTTGACTCCCTTGTTCTCGTCGGCCAGTCGCGGATTTAGGCGTATCTTTTCAAACAGCGCCTTGTACGAGCAGCCCACGGCCGGCTCAAAGATGAGCTGGTCCTGCCGAGGGCGTGCTGGACGTCGTCGCTCCTGGTGCAACTGCTCGCTACGCTGC
The DNA here is from genome assembly GCF_943734735.2 of Anopheles gambiae. Taxonomy (NCBI): domain Eukaryota; kingdom Metazoa; phylum Arthropoda; class Insecta; order Diptera; family Culicidae; genus Anopheles; species Anopheles gambiae. The sequence goes on along the minus strand of NC_064600.1, from coordinate 26,890,019 downwards.
ACCTGTACAGCAGTAGGCCGCTGCTGGTGTTGTTGCTGCTGCTGTTGTTGCTGCTGCCGACGCTGTTGCTGCTGCTGCGTGCCGGCGACCGCCTGTCGCTGTGGCTGCCGCTGCTGCTGCTGTTGTTGCTGCTGCGAGCCTGCGACCTGCTGTCGCAGTGGCTGCCGCTGCTGCTGCTGTTGTTGTTGTTGTTGCTGCTGCTGGTGTTCCTGCTGCTGCTGCTGCTGAGGGGGCTGCCGGGGTTTCCCCTTAGCCATGCCACGGTATTTGTGGCGGACGACCTCAGCGAAGCTGGGCTGCTCCACTTGCCGGATGCCTTCTCCTGTTGGCGCCTGGGGGGCCGGGAGCGTTACCGCCGCTGTCCCTGACGGACCGGGTTGTGCTTGCGGCTGTTGCCCGCGTTGCCAGCAGAGCTCCTGGCGCAGTTGCTTCCCCATATCACGGATCTCGGCCAGCAGAGCATCCCGCTCCTTCTTAGCTTCCGCTTCGGCGGAAAGCCTGGCCTGCTGTGCCTCCGCCAGCTGCTTCTGCAGTCCCTCTACTATGGCCTGAAGACTTGCTACCGTCTTCATAAGTTCCGCCTTCTCCGCCTTCTCCGCCTGCAACATCAGGTGCAGACGAACCTCGTTCTCCTCGTTCGAACGTGCAGCCAGGGGTGTGCGTCCAGTGTCAATTTTGGCTGACACTGCGGTTTTCTTTTGAACCGCACCCATGCTGCAGTCGACGGATGGCTGCCGAGGCCTCAAACTGCGATTTGGGAGTTCCATCTTCAAGATGGACTCCCAAAATAGGGCGATGTAACAAAAGAATTTTCCGCTCGTCGATCGTCACCTTAACTATGGTTACTCGTGTAACGGAACCTTAACGATCGATCGGTCCGGGCTGTCAGGCCATTTGACAACCGATGTCAGGTTCAGGGGCCGTCAGGGGCCGTACAGTCAACCCACACAATTTCACCTCGAACCGAATTTTCGTAAATTTGTTCACCTTTTTTCGTACTCAGATGCACTGTTTACACTAAAATAGTGCAACTCAGGCACATTTTACGCACTTTTTTCGAATTTCTTCTTTTGCACCACGTCGCACAAACACACGGTGAGCATTCGCAATAGGCCGATGTCACAAAAATTTTCCGCACGTCGATGGTCACCTAAACTATGGTTACTCGAGTAACGGCACCTTAACGATCGGTCCGTCCGGGCTGTCAGGCCGTTTGACAACCGATGACTAACTCAGGGGCCGTCAGGGGCCGTACAGTCAACCCACCCAATTTCACCTGGAACCGAATTTTCGTATATTTGTTCACCGAATAATATTAAATATTATTTCACTTTTTTCGGTAACAAAACGGCCGATTTTCGATCGGTTTTCACTGGATGAACGTTCTTTGGCCACCCGATGGCCTTAAAAACCACACCCGGCGAGAATCTGGGCAAATTATATCGCTGAAAACAGAGATCCGGCGATACCTTGGCCCAGTATGGGCTGGATGACGCAAAACTTTTTTTCACAATTTTGTGGTTTTTTCATGCGCGGATCACTTCTTAACACCTTTTTTCGTGCTCAGAACTCTGGCACCTTTTGGGCACTTTTTACGATTTTCTGCGTTTACACCATGTCACACAAACACACGGTGGGGGGTTCATAGGCAACAAACACAAATGCACGATTTTTGTTGAACGATTTTCACACTATTAAAGTCGATTTACGACGATTTCGCACTGTTTTTAAGTCCTTTTTTCGGAGCCCAAACACAACGTGTCGATACAGTACGACCTCACGTTTGACATACTGCAAGCTCCACTTCTTGTGGTGCCCTTCCGTCAATTCCTTTAAGTTTCAACTTTGCAACCATACTTCCCCCGGAACCCGATTTTGGTTTCCCGGAAGCTACTGAGAGCACCGAAGGTAGGTAGCGTCTCCCAATTGCTAATTGGCATCGTTTACGGTTAGAACTAGGGCGGTATCTAATCGCCTTCGATCCTCTAACTTTCGTTCTTGATTAATGAAAGCATCCTTGGCAAACGCTTTCGCTTCTGTGGGTCCTACGACGGTCTACGAATTTCACCTCTCGCGCCGTAATACCAATGCCCCCGACTACTTCTGTTAATCATTACCTCTTGGTCTATTACAAACCAACGAAACCACTCAGACCGAGGTCATGTTCCATTATTCCATGCAAAATTATTCTCGGCCAACGCCGGCCCCGGAGGACCGGACGCTTTGAACTAGCCTGCTTTGAGCACTCTAATTTGTTCAAGGTAAACGAGAGTTCCCGGGCACCATGAAGCTGGGTCGAACAAGACCTTGACCGACGAGGTCGCGGCGACAAGTCCTGACCCGTCACGGAGTAGAACGCCCAGGTACACCATTGTGAGTCGCAGCCGCGAGCGCGTACACGGACGGTCCCAACCGAGAGGCCGGGCGCCCGCGACGGACGCGAGTCTGGACGGGGTATCAACTTCGAACGTTTTAACCGCAACAACTTTAATATACGCTAGTGGAGCTGGAATTACCGCGGCTGCTGGCACCAGACTTGCCCTCCACTTGATCCTTGCAAAAGGATTTATGCTCAACTCATTCCAATTATGGACCATCGTTAGAGAGGTCCATATTGTTATTTCTCGTCACTACCTCCCCGTGCCGGGATTGGGTAATTTACGCGCCTGCTGCCTTCCTTGAATGTGGTAGCCATTTCTCAGGCTCCCTCTCCGGAATCGAACCCTGATTCCCCGTTACCCGTCGCAACCATGGTAGTCCTCTACACTACCATCAATAGTTGATAGGGCAGACATTTGAAAGATCTGTCGTCAGTCGCAAGCGACCGTACGATCGGCATCCTTATCCAGATTTCAACTCAAAGCGCCCGGAGGCGATTGGTTTAACTAATAAGTGCACCAGTTCCGCCGACCCGGAGGCCAACAGTCCCGGCATAATGCATGTATTAGCTCTGGCTTTTCCACAGTTATCCAAGTAACTGTTTGGATGAGGATCTTGTAAATTATAGCTGTTATACTGAGCCTTATGCGGTTTCACTTTCTAGGAAGCTTGTACTTAGACATGCATGGCTTAACCTTTGAGACGAGGGTATATCACTGGTAGGATCAACTAGAATTCGAGTCAATTGCTTGAACACGAACTACACTCTTGATCACGCGAGGCGCAAGTCCCCCGTGACCACCGAGATTTGTTCTGTGACGCCAGAGCGTCCGTTGGCGCCACTCGATAGACTGCACAAGCAGGCAACGTCGGATGCATTGCACACGGCTAGCGGATCTCTCTGCACTACGTCGGGTGTCCCAACGTCTGTCTGGAGACATTGCTAGGCCGGTACGGCACTCTGCGCACTCTTGCTTGGCCTCTTCGAGCGACGGGCCCCTAAGCGGGGTTGTATGCCGGTAAGACACATCGACTGGTACATTGCACGCACTAACGATCTCTGTGCACTGCATGGAACTCATTCATAACCACCGTGACGGGAGACTTTGCTAGTACGCACGATACTCTGCGCATGTGTACATGCTTTACAACCCAGCCAACTTGAGCACCTAGGGGAAGTTGTGATGCCATCTGAACACCCACCGACTGATGCATTGAACGGCTAAAGTTGACCTTCAATCCGAACTGGCACTCTGCGGCGTGGAGGCAGTTGCGCGACCACTCCTATCCCAAACCAACAAAGCAAGGTGTATCCTACGTGCTCGGTACAAGCACACCACGACGGGACACATTGAACGGTTCAGCGATCTCTCTGCACTAGTGGAAGAACTCCAACGTGATACGGGAGACTTTGCTACAGCGGCTTCTCTGCACTTCTGGGCTACCACCTTGTGACGGGAGACATTGCTAGCGGTCACTCTGCACTAGTGATGGTACACCACCGTGATACGGGAGACATTGCTAACGGCCACTCTGCACAGGTGCCAATACCACCTTGTGACGGGAAACATTGCTAGGAACCGATCGGCATCTCTGCGCGATTACTTGACGCACACCCAACTAAGTCAACTGTTGGACTTTTTCGTAATCACGGCGGGACACATTGAACGAGCTCTAACGGATCTCTGCACGCATGGAACATGGTGGCGGGAATCATTGCTAGAACCGAACGGCGCCTCTGCGCGATGTACAAACAAGCTCAACAGGAACCTCGTATCGGCTGCCGAGCCGGAGCTCGAACAACTTGGACTTTCACCTCTAATTTAAATCAACTCACCACTCCCCGAGGGATCCGCAGAATTGCTTCTGGGTCCCGTATCGTTATTTGCGATTCTTGTTTGCATTACACTACATTGAACTATTCCAACTTGTTTATCCGCATGGCGAACATTTGCTGCATTGAACATTTAAGTTCCACTTCGCTCTCCCCTACGTGGGTCTGAGCTTCGCTCTCAGGGAAAAATATGCCACATTTGGTAGGGAAACCCGGTTTCATCACGCTATGTGCCCTGCATCACCAGCTTAGCGTGAATCCTTCGAGTTTCCCTAAGAAGTTCGATTGGTCTTGCAGAGTTAAAGACAACGAAGCTTAGTTTCAAGCAATGATTTAATATACGCGTATTAAAAACCCTTAGCTGTTACAACTTTTATGCTTAAAACCATCGCAACGAGGTCTTTGGGTCCGTAGATCCGTGATGTACTGCTACAGGAAACGTTTTGAAAGGGTGGAAACTCAAAATCATAGGTTAAGATCATCGGCAGAACCCACCAGACACCACTTTTGCTTCATAAGTTCGGCCTATAGTCATATGACGATTTTCATCGGGGAGGGGACGTATGACCCAAACGGGGGCTTATATGACCCACGGACACTGCAAACCATGCTCCTACGACTAAATAGAGGTTAAAACTACGATTTGGTGAAATCTTCATTTTTGACCTCGGAGCAAGGTACCTTCCCTATAGTAGGCAATGAGTAAATGATCATAATCCCAGGAGGGCAAAAAATGGGAACCCGAGAGGAAAGCGCTGTTGGCGCGCCTAAGCTAGTGGCCCGTAGAGTAAAAAGGGTAACCCCAACAAAGTTGTCGTTTGACGTTCTGGTTTCACTTTTTATCATCTAAAATCAGTTTTCTACACGTTTTGAGGGGTTTTAGCAAAAAAAAAATTTTCGACTACTCGAGCTCTCTGGCCCGTTCGGTGCACATTTTTGAAAAAAGCTAGGGAGCTGCCCCTAGGTTCGGGGTGTAACAAAATGTTGAAAAGTGGTCGAAAAACCACTATCCAGAATCGGATGTAGAATCATTAGACGAACTTAAAATTGTTCTACGACACCCATCTGCGACGTTTAGTATTCGAGATATGGCCCGTCCTAGGTCTGACCGAGCAATTTTTGTTCCGCGCACTTTGTGCACCGTACACTTTGATGTTTGTATGAAAAAGTACCCTACCTAGGGACGCGTAAAGCAAATTTGTACCCCCGGGCATGTTGTCGATTGACATTCTGGTTGCACTTTTCATCATCTAGGGTTCGTTCCTGACACGGTTTGAGGGATTTTAGCAAAAAAAATTTTTTCGACTAATCGAGCTCTCTGGCCCGTTGGGTGCACATTTTTGAAAAAAGCTAGGGAGCTGCCCCTAGGTTCGGGGTGTCACAAAATGTTGAAAAGTGGTCGAAAAACCACTAGCCAGAATCGGATGTAGAATCATTAGACGAACTTAAAATTGTTCTACGACACCCAACTACGACGTTTAGTATTCGAGATATAGCACTTTGTAGGTCTGACCGAGCAATTTTTGTTCCGCGCACTTTGTGTTCATGGATGTCGATGTTGGTACAAGTTGCCGGTCGGGATAGCCGTGCACCAAAACTGTGTACCGATCAGGGAAAGTACAAGACGAAGGGTGCATCTCGAGCGTACGCGTTCATAGATGTCCATGTTGGTACACTTGCACCAAAATTGTGTACCAATCAGGGAAAGTACAACATGGAGGGCGCAGCCCGGGCGTACGCGATCATGGATGTCCATGTTGATACAATCTACGTGTACGTACCTAGTTTTTGTATCAAAAGTTGCAATAAAGTGCTTGTATGCTTAAAATGCTTATCTCAACCGGTCACCTTTTGGCCTGCCCTTTTATAACAGAAACCTAGAAAGATACTCGATATTTTTGTGGTTTTCCTTTCGCCCGGGACGACCAAATGAGCTATGTGCACATCGTGCAGAAAACTGTCTTCGCCACGCATGTTTTTGTCCATCCACTCATATAATCACCCACATTTGTGTTCAACACGGACGGTGCAGCCCGAGCGAACGCGTTAATGTTTATGTTTGTACACACTGCTTGTACGATTCTAGGATTTGGTAATTGCGTCACAGTGCCCGACCGTCGCGGACACCATTCTTGGACAGAAGTCCTAGTACGTAGAGTACTTTCCCTAGGTATGTGCTCGTTCGTGACTATCGTTGCGTTTTTACGGACACGCTTGGGTATGTTTACCATACAAGGTTTACTAGGGAAACCTGGGAAGGACGCTTGCCCTCCCGTTTGTAATGCATTCGCTTTGTTCCATCGACTTCTGCTACTGCTCACTAAGGGGTGTTCGTTTGCGATGTGTACGATAAGCAACTGTCTATCCTAACCAGCAGTTAATCAACACTTTTCATCCAAGTCATAGGAACATAGAGTACTTTCCCTAATCGGTACACAATTTTGGTGCACCTCTAACCTGGCCGGCACTTTATCGTTACGTTTTGTGCACAACCTAGGGACATGGTGTAAGTTTCATGATTTTTATGTTTGATTCGGTTTATTATGATTGAAAACTACGCTACGTCCCAGAAATTTGAACTCGACTACTTCCTCCATGTGGCGCAAAAAAGCTACTGAGAAACGCCTAGCCTTTTACCCATTTATAATTTAGTTTTCGTTATTAGTTTTGAACAATACGCAAAGTTCCAAGAATCTGAACTCGAATACTTTTTACATGTGCCGCCAAAAGCTACTGAGCAACGCCTAGGTTGATACATTTTTGGTACATGGAGTGTATGCATGCAGGATTACTGCCGTGCTGGACCGGAAAATCGAACTTGCTACTAGAACGTAAAGTAATTCCCCTAGATAGGTGCTTTTGCATACCTCTGATCGACGACCATGCAACGTGCGACACGCGTAGCTAGGCTTGCCCAAACAAATTTCCTAGGATAGCACCAAATTGCACACTTTCAGGGGTATATTTTGGTACCGTGTACCGTGCATGGTACAAGTATCAGCAGCTCGTGCAATTTATTTTGCATCGTGTTGCGGTTGCTGGTGCGTCGGGATAGGAGTGTTTCGAGACTTTCGCCAAGCGTTGGTGCCATTTGGGGGATAATTAATGTTCTAGCCACAATAAACGTGCCACATAATGCCAATAAGGAATAAGCCGTTTTCTAGGGACTTCCACTCAAAATGTTTGCCATCAGCGCTTTCCTGTCGAGTTCAGGATCTGCGACTTAGCGTTTTTTTTTTCACGATCCAATCCAACGACCAGATCGTGAATAAACAATTCATACAACAGTGCATCCATTTAGAGAAGGAAAAAGCCGAATTCTAGGGAGCTCCAGTCCAAAAGGTTGTCATCAGCGCTTTCCTCTCGAGTTCAAGATTTGGGACTTAGCGTTTTTTTCGCGATCCAGCCAAAAGACCAGATCGTGAAATAAACAATTAATATAACTGTACTAGTATATCCCTTCAACTGAAGCAAGTGCACCATACATGACCCGTACGCCAATCATCCATGCACATGACACGTCAACTAAGTCAACACATGATACAACTTGGACAACTGACGGGTAAGTAGGTCATCTCGTACACGACGACACATCGACCAAACCAGGTCAACACGTCACATGCACAAGACATCCTACTACCAAGGCCGACCACCTCGACACACGACGTGTTAACCGAACATGGTCAACGACATCATCATGTGCAAGGCAACCGGCCCAAACGGATCAACTTATACAACTTGTCACGAGCATGTGTGTAAGCTTACTGGTTTGGTCGGCACGTTCCTCGCATCAAGACATTCAAGTCAAGGAGGAGGAACGCCGACAAGCTCATTAGTGTTAAGTGTCCTTCTCCATCCTTTGTCAAGTCACACGTGTGACAAGAAAGAAGCACAACACATGTCCACTAATGAAAATGAACAGTCTCCAGACCAAGTCAAGTCACTCGTCTGACAAGGAAGGAGCCCGCACCAAGTTTCACCAGTATTCACCAAGTCCATTATCTGTGAAGAAGGTCGAGCACAACACAAACCGGACAAGGTGAACAAAAGCTTACTACGAGTGTACTTATATGACTCACTGGTGTGGTCAAAACGGTCCTAAAATCAAGACAATCAAGTCGAGAACGAGGCACGCCGACAAGCTCACTAGTGTTACGTGTTCCGCTCCATATCGTGTCAAGTCACTCGTCTGACACGGAAGTAGCCAGCTCTTGTCCACTAGTGTAAAGGAACGGTCTCCAGACCAAGTCAAGTCACTCGTCTGACAAGGAAAGAGCACGCACCAAGCTTCACCAGAGCACGGCACCACGGTCCCCAGACCAAGATGGTTCGTTGCGCCATCGAGGAAGGGGCACGCGATCCCTTGCTACACTCAACTAAGTACACTCTTGCTCTCACAAAAGTATCCCCTGTGTCGACGTGGTCCCCAGACCAAGACGAGCTTGCGCACATCGAGGAAGGGGCACACGGACAAACCACCAAGCATGGGTCGCCTGAGAGGATCGATGCGAACGCATCTCTACAACTCGCAGCTCCCAGCCTGAAGTCCCGTCGTTTGCGGGCGGTTGATAGGTGTCGAAACTAGGTATATCCACGTTGGGCAGAGCTCAAGCCAACGGCGTTCCCAGTTACGGTACTAACACGTGCAGCGAACTCCACTCGTTGCGGCCTAGGTATAGCGGGATGAGACGCCGGGCTGCAGACGCAGACTCCAACGGATCTCAGAGGGTTGTTAGGCCCGCTAGCTTCCGAACACCTAATGGGTTTGAGAAGCGCTATCAGCTCGGATTGGCTACGACCTTAGAGGCGTTCAGGCATAATCCAGCGGACGTAGCGTCATACCAAAGTCCGGTCGGACTAGTATTGAGCCAGTGGTCCGTACCTGTGGTTCCTCTCGTACTGCACAGGAATTCCGTTAAGATAGCGACTATAAGCACACACCAGTAGGGTAAAACTAACCTGTCTCACTTCGGTCTAAACCCAGCTCACGTTCCCTTGAAAGGGTGAACAATCCTACGCTTGGTGAATTTTGCTTCACAATGATAGGAAGAGCCGACTCCGAAGGATCAAAAAGCCACGTCGCTATGAACGCTTGGCGGCCACAAGCCAGTTATCCCTGTGAGTAATCCCTGTGTAGCCGACCAGTAAGCACACGTGTAAACACGCTCCGACAAAGTTGTGCAAAAAATTGCGTAAAACGACCGCGGAACGCTCCGAAAGTGTCATAATCGTGATCAGAGCACCCAATTTACTCAAAAATAGTGTTATCCAATCGAATTTCGGTGAATTTTTGCAAATTTGAAAAATCGTGTTGTTGTTTGTACATTTGCCCCCCCCCCCCCCCCCCCCGGTAGCACCAGATTTCCGGGTGTTAAAAAAGTGCGCAAAAATTTGTGTTTCAGGCGCCAGAAACACTCGATTTTGGATAATTTGACGCTTCTAAAGCGATTAAAAGTGTTTTCAAGACGTTTTGTAAAGTTTTAAGTGCATTAAAGTGGGTGTTTATATCCCCATACAATTTGTATGGGGAACTTTGAACGTTTATATCGGAGTGAAAAACGCTTGGATCTGTGCCGGATGTGTTTTGGAAGGTGCGCGCAGTGACGTTTAAAGTTAATAGTGGAAAAACAGAACGAAAATCGGTTGGAAAACGTGGAAAAAAAGTGAAATAAAGTGTAGAACAAAGTGGGTTTGACAGGTGACACCCCTGTAACAAAAATTTTGTGACAGGCGCTACCCCTGTAACAAAATTTGAATTACTCGACCAAGTGACGGTTGGTCGCACGGGCGAAGTGGTCAAATATTCGTGAAAGTGTCAGTGATGGTAGAGGGTTAATCGACGAACACGGGAAAATTATTTTCCCTCCCCTCCCCTTCTCGCGTGCCATCCCCCAGGGATCGAAATAAAGTAGGGCGCCCGATAAGGGTCGATTAAAGTCGAGGTCGCCCGAAAATTCCCATATTTTGCAGGGTGATAGAGTTCGACCCCGCGAGCACGGGAAAATTATTTTCCCCTCTCCCACCCTCCCCCCCTCCCGGAAAAAATTCCCAAAAAAGCAAAACTAGGGTCCAAAAAGTGGGTAGTGCCGTTCGGACGGTAAACGTGCCGGGAAAATTCGGGACTGGTGCGGACCCATTCCCCACGTGAGTCACGCACCTCCTCGTATCGTTTCCCACACAACACCGCCCCCCCCCCCCGCCCACCAAGGGGGTTGCAATTAGGACCTTAGTGGGAAAACTGGCGTGGACGCAGGATCTTACAGCAGCGAGCGAGCGGCATAGCGTCAGCTTGGTGGCGCAGCATTTCTAAGGTCATCCCGATTCCCCTGGGTCACTCGACCCCCCTGGGTCATCCGACCCCCGGGGTCATTTCGACCCCCAGGGTTATTTCGACCCCGAGATTAACCTGGAAAAGCAGTTGTGAGCAATAACAAGGCAGGGGATGAGTGACGAGGTTCAACCCCAGCAAGTGAGTGCGCCGTACCAGCTGCGGCCCAGGAAAGTGTCGGTGGTTGTGATGCAGCCACAACCCATCGAGCGCCCGGCCACACCGATGATGGATGTGTGCTATTCAAGCGACGACGACGAGCTGAATAGCACCATCATCGCGATGCCGGAACCCGCGTCGGAGTGTGAGGCAGCGGAGGCGGCCATGGACTTGGAGCCACCAGCAGCAGCACAGCCAACACCAACGGGATCCCCTGTCCCGGGCAACGTGGTAGCTGCTGGGCCCATCGACGCGGGAAGTTGTGCCCTGCTGATGGCACAGCTTCAAAGCATCGGCGCCCAGCTAACGACGGCGCTGGAGGAGCTGCGACTTTGCCGCGAGGAAAACGCGGCACTTCGTTGCGAGAACGAGCTGCTGCTCACGGGCTCTCGTTCGGTGCTTGAGCTGCAGACTGCAGCGAACGCAAGCCTCCAGCAGTCGTCGGGGCAAGGCGGTAACCGGGAGACTGCCCGGAAGCGCCAGCAGCGGCTGAGGCGACGAGAGCGTGAACGGCAGCAGCAGCAGCAGCAACAGCAGCAGCAGCAGCAGCAGCAGCAGCCGCAGCAGCAGCAGCAGCAGCAGCAGCAGCAGCAGCAGCAGCAGCAGCAGCAGCAGCAGCAAAGTTTGCCTCGACACGAACAGAGGCAGCAGCAGCTTCCTCCACGATTGCAGCAGCAACAGCAGCAACAGCAGCAGCCGCAGCAACAACAGCAGCAGCAGCCGCAGCAGCAGCTTTGGACAACGGTGGTAAGAGGCCGCCCGTCCCAGCGGCAACGTGAACCGCAGCAGCAGCAGCAGCAGCAGCAACCGCAGCAGCAGCAAGGTGAGCGCTATGTTCCACCACAGCTCCGGCAGCAGCGACAGCAGCAGCAGCACCCACAGCAGCAGCAGCACCTGCAGCAGCAGCAGCAGCAGCAACAACAGCGTTCGCAGCAACAGCGACCGCAGCAACAGCGTCAACAGCAGCAGCGATCACAGCAGCGAAAGCCGGCCAAGCCCGAGCTTATCGAGGTATCACCCAACGAAGGTCAGGATTGGGAGAGCCTTCTGCTGCTTGTGCAAACGGCAGTCAGGACTGACGAGCGGTACAAGCCGCTTAAGGACCACGTCGTCCTGGGCCGCCGCACCAGTAAGGCGTTGCTGCGTCTCACGCTCAGCCGCAAGGCGAATGCGCAGTACATGCTGCAGCAGGTTCGTGCCATCGTGGGCAGTGCTGGAGTGTGTCAGCATGTCACAGAAATGGCGTCAGTGGTCATTCATGACGTCGACCCGCTAGCCCGAGAAGACGAACTCACTTCGCTGCTTGACAGCAAGTTCGAGTTGGGAGCGGGAATTGTGTCCACAACGATGAATAAGATGGCCGACGGCACCCAACGTGCGTATGTGCGACTGCCGGTGAAGTTTGCGAAGGAACTCGACGGCACTAAGATTAAGCTGGGCTTTTGCGTCAGCAAAATCAGAGCCACGCCACCGACCCCTCGAGAGCGTGTGCGCTGCTATCGCTGCCTCGAGCTGGGTCATTGGGCCCATGACTGCCGCTCACCCGACTACCGGCAGAACATGTGCATACGCTGCAGCGTCGTGGGGCACATGGCAAAGGTATGCACTTCTCAGCCAAAGTGCCTCAAGTGCGGTGGTCCACACACAATTGGACACCCCGACTGCGCCCGGTCGGCCGTGCAATGATCCCACAACTGCGAGTAATGCAGGTGAACTTGGGCAGAGGAGAGAGGACCCAGGACATCGCCCTCCAAACTGCCCGAGAGAAGAAAGTGGACGTGCTGCTGCTGTCGGAGCTGTATCGACCGCCTGCCAACAACGGTCGATGGGCCTTCGACTGTTCGAAGAAGGTTGCCATCGTCGCAACTGGGTCTCTTCCTCTCCAGAGGATCTGGTGCAGCAACACACCGGGACTCGTCGCTGCCGAGATTGGTGGCACCACTTTCCTCAGCTGTTACGCTCCACCTCGTCAGCCCACCGACGAGTTCGAGCGCTTCATTGAAGCAGTACAGCTCGAAACGATTTCCCATTCACAAGTCGTCATTGCCGGCGACTTCAACGCCTGGCATGTGGAATGGGGAAGCGAGCGTAACAGCGAGAAGGGGCTGCTCAGTGCCATCCAGCAGCTAGACCTGGTTGTGCTAAATCAGGGCACGACGAGCACCTTCGACGGCAACGGAGCGGCAACAGCGAGAATAGTCGACGTGGCGTTTGCGACACCAACCATCGCGCAGCCGGGAACGTGGAACGTGTGCGGTGAGTACTCGTATTCCGACCACCGGTACATCACGTACACAGTTGGCACCACAGTTCCCGTCGCAAACGAGCCTTCACCACCATCGAGGAGACAGCAGGGGCGCATTCGACACGCGGGTTGGCGGTATAAGGCGACGCAGTTCTCGCAGCGAGCCTTCCTGTCGACGCTGCTGGACGAGCGGTTCTCAGAACGGGCGGTGAGTCATGAACGCATGGTCGAGATCATGCTCGCCGCGTGTGACAAGACGATGCAGCGGGTTTCAACGTCGCACAGTGACCCCCATCGTGACCTGTTCTGGTGGACGCCGCTGCTCAGGCTGCTGCGAGAGAACTGCGAACGCGCCCGTGATCGAATGCAGCAGACCAGCGATCTTCAAGAGCGGAGCATTGCCGCAGCGGAACATCGTACAGCGAGGGCGGAGCTGGGGAAGGCGATTAAGGCCAGCAAGCGGAACTCGTTCCAGGAGCTGATCGACATCGCCGAAGAGAATGTGTTCGGAGCCGGATATCTCGTCGTTCTGTCCCACCTCCGTGGTGGACGGACGCCACCCGAGACGGAGCGGGACAGGCTCGAACACATTGTGTCCGATCTCTTCCCCCAGCACCCGCCCCTCGTCTGGCCAGAAGCGGCTATCGTCGAGGGAGAGGAGTGGCCAGGAGCAGTAGCAGATATTTCGGACGATGAGCTCAAACTCATCGCACGCCGCATGGCCAATAAAAAGGCCCCGGGACTCGACGGTATCCCGAATGCGGCGGTGAAAGCACCCATCTTCGAGCACACGGGGGTTTTCACAGCGTTGTACCAGGACTGCCTCGTTAACGGCACGTTTCCTGCAGCGTGGAAGAGGCAGCGCCTTGTACTCATCCCGAAGCCAGGAAAACCCCCCGGAGTGAGCAGCTCGTACCGGCCCCTGTGTATGTTGGATGCACTGGGCAAGGTGCTTGAGCGCTTGATCCTGAACAGGCTGCACGAGTTCCTGGAAGATCCAGATTCACCGCGACTGTCGAACCGGCAGTATGGTTTCCGCAGAGGGCGCTCGACCATCGGTGCTATTCGGAGGGCTGTTGAGGCCGGCCAGCGTGCGATGTCGTTTGGTCGCACGAACCGACGCGACAAACGGTTCCTCCCAGTAGCAGCGCTAGACGTAAGGAACGCGTTTAACACGGCCAGTTGGCAGGCCATCGCCGCTGCGCTGCAGTCGAAAAGAGTTCCGGCCGGCCTCCAACGTATCATACACAGCTACTTCCAGGGCCGGGAGCTGGTGTATGAAACCTCTGATGGCCCGGTAGTGCGGTCCGTCACGGCAGGGGTTCCACAGGGGTCTATTCTAGGCCCCACTCTGTGGAACACGATGTATGACGGTGTGTTAGACATCGCCCTGCCACCCGATGCGGAGATCCTGGGGTATGCCGACGACCTGGTGCTGCTGGTCCCAGGCACAACCCCAGACAACGTGAAAGCTGCTGCGGAAGAGGCGATTACTTCAGTGATGGAGTGGATGGCTCGGCACCACCTCGAGCTGGCGCCGGCGAAAACGGAGATGGTCGTGATCTCCAGCACCAAAGCCCCAACGCGGATTATCGTCCGAGTAGGCGACGTGGACGTCACCTCGTCCCGCTCGATCCGCTATCTCGGTGTGACCCTCCAGGACAAGTTGTCTTGGCTGCCGCACGTCAAGGAGGTCACCGAGAGGGCTGGGAAGATCGCCGACGCCACATCCAGACTGCTGCGAAACCATAGCGGACCAAGGGCATGGAAAGCGAAGCTGCTAGCTTCGGTATCAGAGTCCGTTATGCGTTATGCTGCACCGGTATGGAGTATGGAGCTGCAGAAACGTGAGCCTGTTCGTCTGCTGGAGCGTGTACAGCGGAAGATGGCACTGAGGGTGGCACGAGCATGCCGTACCGTAAGGTATGAGACTGCCACCCTCCTGGCTGGCTTGACCCCCATCTGCCTGCTGGTGGATGAGGACGCCCGGGTTTACCAGCGACTAAGTGCCGTCAACCGCACTGACACGAGGGCGAACATCCGAAAGCAGGAGCGACAGGCCACGATCGAACAATGGCAGCAACAGTGGGATGCGGAAGCCGACACCAGCCGGCACACGCGTTGGGCGCACCGTGTGCTACCCAACATCGTCAGCTGGCAGTCAAGGAAGCACGGAGATGTGTCGTTCCATCTGTGCCAGGTACTCTCGGGACATGGCTTCTTCCGGGACTATCTGTGTCGCAATGGCTTCACATCGTCCCCTGACTGTCAGCGGTGCAGCGGCGTCCCTGAGACCGCGGAGCACGCGATGTTCGAGTGCCCGAGGTTTGCTGAAGTTCGTCAGCAGCTACTCGGCGAGGGAAGTACGGACCCGGTCCGTCCGGAAAACCTCCAGCAGCACCTGTTGCGCGATGCCGAGAGCTGGAGCCGTATCTGTGAAGCTGCTAAGCGGATAACGGCTCAACTTCAGCAAGCCTGGGACGACGAGAGAGCAGCCCTAGCAGCCCATGGCAACGAGCAGCACGTCGAAGAAGTTGCCGATCTGGAGGCACGGCGAGCAGAAATCCGTCGAGCACGGAACGACCGGCGAAACGCGAGCCGCTGAGCAGCCAGGGCACGGCAACGAGAGTTGCAGCGAGCAGGACGTCCCCCAACTCCACCACCATCGCCCAGAACTGCGGCACGCCGTGCAGATCTTCGGCAGCGGCAAGCGCGGTTCCGAGCGAGAAGGCGTCAAGCGATACAGGACGCGAGACGCCTGTATGGGGAGCAGAGTCCTGCATCATCATCGTCATCAAGCAGCAGCGACTACGATTCAGACGGCCGAGGAAGCGCGGATAACGCAGCCGGACCGTCTAGAATGCGCAACCGCGCACATGAACGAGGAAACGAAGCCACGGACGGTGGCTTGAGTGCTGCAGAAGAAGCCGCAGCGGTCGAGGCGGAAGTTGCCTCCCGCTAGGCATTCACGCACGCGCACATTCAGCGACGCTAAAAGCGAGAAAAAGTGCCCTTTTGGAGGGAAATAAACGGATTATTTTGCTTTTAATTTAAATTGAAAAATAAAACACGGAAGGTGCGTTTTGCACGGCAGTAGATTAGGCATAGATGCCTAGAAACCCCCTTCAGGGTACGCCCTTGCGGGCATAAATGTAGGGGTGAGGGAGGGTTGAAATTTGTAATAAATAAAACCCGTTTTGAAAAAAAAAAAAAGCCAGTTATCCCTGTAGTAGTGTCAAACGTAAGGTCGTACTGTACCGACACGTTGTGTTTGGGCTCCGAAAAAAGGACTTAAAAACAGTGCAAAATCGTCGTAAATCGACTTTAATAGTGTGAAAAACGTGCTCAGGGCATCTGATTTACCCTTTAAGAGCGTTTTCAAGTGATTTTAAGGCGAAAATTCAACAAAAATCGTGCATTTGTGTTTGTTACCTATGAACCCCCCACCATGTGTTTGTGTGACATGGTGTAAATGCAGAAAATCGAAAAAAGTGCCCAAAAAGTGCCAGAATTGCACGATTTTAGTGTAAACAGTGCATCTGAGCTCGAAAAAAGGTGTTAAGAAGTGATCCGCGCATGAAAAAACCACAAAATTTTGAAAAAAAAAAGTTTTGCGTCATCCAGCCCATACTGGGCCAAGGTATCGCCGGATCTCTGTTTTCAGCGATATAATTTGCCCAGATTCTCGCCGGGTGTGGTTTTTAAGGCCATCGGGTGGCCAAAGAACGTTCATCCAGTAAAAACCGATCGAAAATCGGCCGTTTGTGACCGAAAAAAGTGAAATAATATTTAATATTATTCGGTGAACAAATTTACGAAACTTCGGTACCAGGTGAAATTGGGTGGGTTGACTGTACGGCCCCTGACGGACCGATTGTTAAGGTGCCGTTACTCGAGTAACCATAGTTTAGGTGACCATCGACGTGCGGAAAATTTTTTGTGACATCTGCCAATTGCGAATGCTCACCGTGTGCTTGTGCGACGTGGTGCAAAAGCAGAAATTCTAAAAAAGTGCCCAAAATGTGCCTGAGTTGCACTATTTTAGTGTAAACAGTGTATCTGAGCACGAAAAAAGGTGTTAAGAAGTGATCCGCGCATGAAAAAACAACAAAATTTTGAAAAAAAAAAGTTTTGCGTCATCCAGCCCATACTGGGCCAAGGTATCGCCGGATCTCTGTTTTCAGCGATATAATTTGCCCAGATTCTCGCCGGGTGTGGTTTTTAAGGCCATCGGGTGGCCAAAGAACGTTCATCCAGTAAAAACCGATCGAAAATCGGCCGTTTGTGACCGAAAAAAGTGAAATAATATTTAATATTATTCGGTGAACAAATTTACGAAACTTCGGTACCAGGTGAAATTGGGTGGGTTGACTGTACGGCCCCTGACGGACCGATCGTTAAGGTGCCGTTACACGAGTAACCATAGTTTAGGTGACCATCAATGTGCGGAAAATTTTTGTGACATCGGCCTATTGCGAATGCTCACCGCGTGTTTGTGCGACGTGGTGCAAAAGAAGAAATTCGAAAAAGTTCCCAAAATGTGCCTGAGTTGCACTATTTTAGTGTAAACAGTGCATCTGAGTACGAAAAAAGGTGCACAAATTCACGAAAATTCGGTTCCAGGTGAAATTGGGTGGGTTGACTGTACGGCCCCTGACGGCCCCTGAATTAGTCATCGGTTGTCAAACGGCCTGACAGCCCGGACAGACCGATCGTTAAGGTGCCGTTACACGAGTAACCATAGTTCAGTGACAGCGGTCGGAAAAAGGTGACATTTGATGTCAAAGCAACAGCTAGTGTCAACAGTGACAGCTGACGTCAAAAGTGTCACCAGAGTCCTCCCGTGACACAGGATAGCCAATCCGTGTGACAGCTGCCAAACGGGCTGACGGACGGCCTGTCGACCCAGCGGAACAGGTGGAGGGGTCCTAGACCTTTCTAACGAAGGGTCGAACGCCAAGATCGGACCACGGACGGCGGTGACATCAGTTTGACAGCTAAGCAGAGGAATTTCAAAGTGGCATAACTTCGGCACCCGCCAAGCTACTTCGACGGGAAAGTGTTGCCTGTGGAAGCGGTATCGAAATCTTTCAGGGCAGGGTGAAATATTTCACTTTGGAAATATTTCACATTCTGAAATTTTTCAAAAAAAAAAATCTTCCATCTGTACGGGCGTCAGGCAGAGTGCGTCGGGCTGCCATCAAACCCTCAAGTAGGTGCGCGTTTGTGAAAGCGGCCCTGAAATCTTTCAGGGAGGGTGAAATATTTCACTTTTGAAATATTTCAATTTTTGAATTTTTTTCTAAATTTCAAAAATCCGTTCTCCATCGGTTTTCCTGACGAACCTAAAACCGGGGGTCGGTTACTGACGCCTCGTTGGCGAGAGTGCGGGCGTTAGGCATAGTGCGTCGGGCTGCCAACAAACCCTCAAGTAGGTGCGCGCAACGTTGAAACCAACATGTCGGGGCTGGGCGGTGATGCCCATCCCCAAGGGAGCTCGGGACGAGTACTTCGATGACAGCCCAGGGAGCCCACAGCTCTCGCAACCGTCGCGGTCGCCAAGGGCCACAGCAGCAGGAGCAGCGGCAGCAGCAGCAACAGCATCAGCAGCGGGAACAGCAGCAGCAGCAGCAGCAGCAGCAGCAGCAGCAGCAGCAGCAGCAGCAGCAGCAGCAGCAGCAGCACCAGCAGCGTGAATGGCAGCAGCAGCAGCAGCAGCAGCAGCAACAGCAGCAGCAGCAGCAGCAGCAGCAGCATCAGCAGCAGCAGCACCAACGTCAGCAGCAGCAGCAGCAGCAGCAGCAGCGGCAACAGCAACAGCAGCAGGAGCAGCAAGAATTATGGACGACGGTAGTGCGCCGCCGTCAAAATACACAGCAGCAGCAGCAGTCTAACCAACCGCAGCAACAACAACAGCAGACTGGGCGGTATCAGCCGCCGCAAATGAGGCAGCAGCTACAGCAGCAGCAGCAGCAACGACAGCCACAGCGATATGTGGTCGCAGGCTTGTCGCAACAGCAGCAGGAGCAGCATCAACAGCAGCAGCAGAAACGTAAGCGTCCTAAGCCCGAACTGATAGAGATCTCTCCTGGTCAGAACGAGACTTTCGAGAGCGTCTCTTTGAAAATCCGTAAAGCCGTTGACGATAATGGCACACATAAGGAGTTAAAGGATTTCATCATCATGGGCCGGCGCACAGATAAGGCGTTGCTACGACTGACGCTTGCTAGATCCGCAAACGCGACCTTAATTCTCCAGCAGATCCGAACGATCATCGGCGAGGCTGGAACTTGTCGACACGTGACGGAAATGGCGGCCTTGGTAGTAAACGACATCGACCCCCTAGCCAAGGAGGAAGAGCTTACAGCTCTCCTTGAAAACAAGATCGAGGGTGGGGCAGGCATCGTCTCAACGAGCATTAGGACAATGCCGGATGGCACCCAGCGGGCACGCGTCCGTCTGCCAGCCAAGGCCGCCAAAGCGCTGGATGGCACGAAGCTTCGCTTGGGCTTCTGCATTTCCCGAGTGAAGATGGCTCCTCCAACACCCAAAGAGCATCTTCGCTGCTACCGATGCCTTGAGCACGGCCACAACGCCCGCGATTGTCGGTCACCTGTAGACCGACAAAATGTTTGCATCCGTTGCGGACAGGAAGGTCACAAGGCTGGTACATGCATGGAAGAAATACGCTGCGGCAAATGCGATGGCCCCCATGTTATCGGGGACCGGACATGCGATCGGTCGGCCATCCAATGACGCAGCTAAAAGTCCTCCAAGTGAACCTGGGTGGAGGCAGGATCGCTCAAGATCTTGTCCTGCAAACCGCCCGACAAATGGAAGTGGACGTGCTGGTTCTTTCCCACACGTATCGACCACCCGAGAACAACCCAAGATGGGCAGTTGATGCCTCCAAAAAGGTGGCAGTCGTGGCCACAGGACGATACCCTCTACAAGGACAATGGAGCAGTGATGTCCCAGGCCTTATAGCTGCCAAGGTGGGTGGCATCACCTTCCTAAGCTGCTACGCGCCACCCAGCCTGTCGCGGGAAGGATTCGCGGAATACGTTGAAGCAATTGAATTGGAAGCCCAATCCCACCCTCAGGTAGTAGTTGCCGGAGACTTTAACGCTTGGCATGAGGAGTGGGGAAGCCGACGCAGCAATGAGCGTGGGGAAGTACTGCTCGAGGCGTCCCAGCAATTGGGCCTGCTGCTGATGAATCGAGGGAATGTGGCAACCTTTGTTGGAAACGGTGTGGCGACTGCCAGCGTTGTCGACGTGACCTTCGCCAGCTCGTCCATAGCTCAGCCGAGCACTTGGTTGGTAAGAAACACGGACACGCGATCTGACCATAGGTATATCACCTATTCGGTAGGCCCAGCGTCAGCAGACCAGCAGCGTAACCAAGGACAGTCACGTCAACGGGGCCAGCGAGAGCGTTTTCAACATGCAGGCACGCGATTTAAGACGAAACAGTTCTCGAAAGAGAATTTCCTGGCCACGTTCCATGGCGAGGGATTCCGAGAGAAGGCAGTCAATCACCAGGGAATGATCTCGGCAATGATATCGGCCTGCGAGAAAACCATGCAAAGGATGACGTCGTCTTTCCCCGACCCTCATCGGGACGTTTACTGGTGGACGCCACTGATTGCTCTGCTTAGGCAGAACTGCGAGCAGACGAGAGATCGCATGCAGCAGACAAGTGATCTCCAGAACCGAAGTCTGGCTGCAGCCCAATACCGAACAGCTAAAGCTGAGCTGGATAGAGCTATACGTGCCAGCAAAAAGGCCGCCTTCCAGGAATTGATCGATGCTGCGGAGGAAAACGTTTTCGGAGCCGGGTACTTAGTAGTCCTCTCCCGTCTTCGCGGTGGAAGGGCCCCACCCGAGACGGAGAGAGCGAGGCTTGAAAGCATCGTTACAGAGCTTTTCCCGCAACATCCGCCCTTCAACTGGCCCAGCATCAGTTCCGAGGAAGAACAGGAACAGCCTGCAGACCAGCAGACTCTATGGACCCAAGTCACGATCCCGGAACTCCGTCTGATAGCTAGCACCATGCCGAACAAAAAAGCGCCGGGCCTTGACGGAATTCCGAACGCCGCTGTCAAGGCTGCAATCCTTGCGTACACGGACGTTTTCCAGGCGTTGTACCAAAGCTATCTGGAAACGGCTACATTTCCAGCACCATAGAAACGACAGCGGTTGGGACTGCTCCCCAAGCCGGGGAAACCACCGGGTAGCAGCGGGTCATACCGACCTTTGTGCATGCTGGATGCCTTAGGGAAAGTGCTGGAGAAGCTCATTCTAAACAGACTTCACAACCACCTGGAAGATCCTGCTGCGGCGAGGCTGTCAGACAGGCAGCATGGCTTCCGGAGGGGGCGATCTACAATTGGTGCCATTCGAACAGTGATCGAGGCTGGTCAGCGCGCGATGAGATTCCGCCGCACGAACGGGCGGGATAACAGGTCGTGTCAATGGATGTCAAGAATGCCTTCAATACGGCCAGCTGGCAGGCCATCGCCACTGCACTGCAGATGAAAGGAGTACCTGCTGGTCTGCAAAGAATCGTGAGGAGCTACTTCGAGAACCGAGAGTTGGTCTTCGAGACATCCGACGGCCCAGTAACTCGGTCCATCACGGCTGGTGTTCCACAGGGTTCGATTCTCGGCCCCACCCTGTGGAACACCATGTACGATGGAGTTCTGGACGTCGCCCTTCCGCAGGACTGCGAGATGGTGGCGTATGCTGACGACTTGGTGCTGCTGATTCCGGGCATCGACGTAAATGCAGTGAAGGCTGCAGCCGAGGAGGCGGTCGCCAGTGTCTCTCACTGGATGGCTCAACATCATCTCCAGATTGCGCCGGAAAAGACAGAGTGCGTGCTTATCTCCAGCACGAAGAACCCTACGCAGGTCGCCATAAGAGTAGGGGACGTGGAGGTGACATCTTCCCGCACGATGCGTTACCTTGGGGTGACCCTTCACGATCACCTATCGTGGCTGCCCCATGTCCGAGAGGTAACCACTCGGGCAAGGAAGATAGCAGATGCCGTTACCCGCCTCTTGCGCAACCACAGTGGACCAAAGACCAGCAAAGCGCGACTGTTGGCCTCGGTCGCAGAGTCGGTCATCCGATATGCTGCGCCCATCTGGCATGGCGAGGTGACGAAGAGAGAGTGTCGTCGACTTTTGGAGAGGGTTCAGCGAGTCTCAGCACGGAGGGTGGCACGCACCTTCCGTACCGTAAGGTATGAGACCGCCACCCTCCTCGCCGGGCTGACCCCCATCTGTCTCTTGATAGAGG
>NC_064600.1:26840269-26865269 GCF_943734735.2 Anopheles gambiae | reverse complement strand
CTCGTCGACTTGATGCTGAAGTCTGATGATCAGTTCACGATGACGTACACAATGGAATATCGTGTGTTCGGCGTCCTCAGGTTCCTCGCACGCATCGCATAGCGGCGAACCCGTTAACTGCATCCGGTGAAGCTGGTAGGCGTAGAAGCCATGGCTGGAAAGAAACTGAGAAAGAAAGAAATCTACACCACCAAATTTTCTACTTATCCATCTGTTGACGTCGGGAATGAGACGGTATGTCCACCGACCGTGAACACTCTCATCCCATTCTCGTTGCCATCGTTCCATAGTTGTGACACGTTCCATGTTACGTGCAACCGATCCGGCGATGTTCTCTGCTCGTCTCCGATGAAAAGTCCTGGAGTCCTCGTCCAGGAGGAGATGAAGCGGGATCATTCCCGCAAGCACGCAGACTGCATCATGAGAAGTTGTCCTGAAAGAAGAGATAACTCGCTGGACTACTGGCCGGTGAAACCGACGTAGCCATTGTCTACGGTTAGCAAATCTAAGAGTATGACACCAAATGGGCGAGGCATACCGGACCTTCGCCACAACAGTAAGAGCAATTGCTCGCCTAGCATTACTACTCGGACCTGACTTATTAGGCATCATCCTTACCAAGGTGGTCCATAGCTTCGTCGCTCTCTCCACCGCATACCTGATGTGTGAAGTGTAATCGAGGCGGTCATCTAAGACCATCCCCAAATACTTTAAGCTGCGCGACGAATGTACTACGTGATCACCTACCCTGATAGCCCCGTGCTGTATCCTCTGATGGGAACTGACCATGATAAACTCGGTCTTGGTCGGGGTTATCTTTAATCCATTATCGGTCATCCATCTGTCGATGATGCGAATCTGACTGGAAACGAGAATTTCAATATCATCAACACAATTACCTTCCACCAACAGTACTATATCGTCTGCATAGCCGATAATCCGTGCACCTTCCACCATTGCAACTCGTAGGACTCCGTCGTACATGAGGTTCCATAACGTTGGGCCAAGTACCGAGCCTTGTGGTACACCCGATGTGACTGCAATCTCTGCCGGTCCATCTGTGGTATCATACATCAGCACACGATTCCTAAAATAGTCACCAATGATATCATAAAGATATTTAGGAGTGTTAATTCTCTGTAAAGCATTTGCAATCGCCAACCATGAAGCACTGTTAAAAGCATTAGTAACATCTAATGTAACAACTGCACAATACCGTCCACTGTATCTGTTTCTACTTCTAGCTACCGAAACAATGTCCACTACCCGTTGAATCGCATCAACTGTAGATCGACGACTTCTGAAACCAAATTGGTCGTCAGACAGTCCGTTGACCTCCTCGATGTGTGCATTTAACCGTTGCACTATGATGCGTTCTAGACCTTTACCTGCCCCGTCTAGTAGACAAATGGGGCGAACTGAACCCGGTTCCCCTGGTGGTTTGTTCGGCTTCGGTATTAACACCAACCTCTGCCTTTTCCACTCATCGGGGAACTTCGCGTTCTCTAAACAGCCTTGGTAAACCCTGCAAAATGCATCGGTTGCAGTCAACATACCAACTTTCAGCGCCTCATTCGGGATACCATCTGGTCCCGGCGCCTTCTTGTTGGGTAGTCTCCTGGCAACCGCAAGAATCTCATCATTAGTAACCCTTTCAAACTCTCGTGGCTGATCGATACGATATTCAGGCCACACCGTATTTGGGTGAGTAGGAAAAAGCTCGCTCACCACTTCCCTAAACTCGTCTAATGTCATGGTTCGGGGTCCAATCGAGCCCTCGGCCACTTTCTTGAACGTATGATATACTATACCAAATGATGCGTTGTTCGCTGTTCCCAGGAACTCTTTCCACTTCCTCTGTCGGGTATGCTTGATCAATCGCTTGAGGGCATTCCTTGCCACCTTGAACTCATCCCTAAAAGTAGAATAGAGATCAGTATTGAATGCTCTTTGCGCTAATCGATCGCGGTGTTTGCACTCTTTGCGAAGTGCCTCAATCTCTAACGTCCACCAAAATGCACTCTTGTTAGGAGTGTACCTCTTACGCTTAGTCATCGTCGCATTACACGCCGTGACAAGTATACGCATTAAGTCTTCGCTTGTTGTGACCTCGGTCTCAAAAGCGGCTTGCATCATAACTTCAAATATGTCTTTGCTAAAATACTTGATGCTCCATCCCGTTATGGGTCGGGACAGGTTACGCACGCTTTGCGTCTCGAGATCTATTCGTATCGCACGATGATCCGAGTTCATATAACTAGATAACACCTCCCACTTGAATGATCTTGCTACGGTTCTGCTCGCAAAAGTAAGATCAACTACTGACGTACGCCCTGGTCCAACATAAGTTGGGGTGCTGCCGTCGTTCAGTAATAATGCGTCAATCTGCGCAAAGGTTGATAAGACCAACTCACCTCTTCGTTTCTGGGTTTCTCCACGCTCGCCAAGTTGGTTGTTCCAACTTGCTGACCAAGCGTTGAAGTCCCCCCCGATAACGAATTTGTGGATACCGGTTACGGCCATTACCGTGTTATCCAACATGTTCTGAAACTCTTCCATACTAAATCTAGGTGGCGCGTAAACGCTAACCACTCGCATATCACCTATGTCAACTATCATTAAACCCTTCAGAGCCTTACTGACTACCTTAACTGGTAAGTCCGCGTTAACCACTACCGCTGCTGTGTTATCGTCATTGCGTAACACTTTGACGTTGGTTGTTGCCAGATACGGATCTGCAATCAACACTATATCCGCAGATTCTTCCCTAATCGTTTGCCACATTAACTGAAATGCGGCATAACTATGATTCTGGTTATGTTGTAGCAACCTAACCATTATGATCTAATCGTTCGCCTTCGGGGACACATATAACTGCCCGTTGCATGAAGGTTCTGTGACCTCGTACCGCAATCCAAACACTTGACAGAGTTGGTACAAGCTCGCTTCTTGTGTCCACTCAAACCGCATTTCCAGCACAGATTACTTCTGTCTGGTTCCCTACAATGGTAGCTCGTATGGCCTACCTTCCAACACTTATAGCATTTCTGCTCTTCCATACCCTCGCGGATATGGCATATCGACCAACCAACTTTCAGCTTTCCCAAATTCAGGAAGCTTTGAAAGTCTGGCAGCGATACGTTGATCCGTGCCCACTGCGTACCGGCCGCGCGGCCTTTCTTCATTTTGATTCGATCTATTTCTACCTCGATGTTGAGCTGTGCTTTGACAGACTCCGCAACCTCCTCTGGGGTGGTAATTTCATCGAGATGCATGATCTCAATCATTTTAGAAGGAGCTAGCGTTCTCACTGACGCCTTGCCCTTCACCGCTTCCTTAATCTTTGGGGCAATTGCACTAGCAGAACTACCCTGCTTAAGTTCTAGCAACATGCCTCCATTCTGGGCCCGTCGGACCTTAGTGATTGTCTCTCCAACCGATTTAAGAGCATCGGACTGCTTCATTTCCTTGAGCAATTTCGCCAGCTCCTCGGAAGTGCAGTCCGATATCAGCAGAGCCTCAGGCCGCTTCCTGGGCTTATTCTGCTTCTTCTTGCTCTTCTTCTTCTTCCTCTTATTAATTCTACCCTCATTAATATTCGGTCCATTTCTCGGACTTGGAATATTTTCCACCGCTTCCCTAACAGGGGTCAACCTCGATGATTGTTGTTGTTGTTGTTGCAACCTTTGCAACCCACTTGGACCAGGCTGTTGGTCATCAGCCACTGGTCTTCTGCCTTTTCGCGTTTGCGGCCCGAATCCATCGTTACCGTCAAACGACGTTTGCGTTTGACGATCGAGGACCTGCTGCATGCGAATAACGGCTCTAAATCTACGAAATTCGGACATAGCCTCATCGAGGAAGTCCATCATTACCGTTACTAACGTAAAATGGGAAGACTCATCATCGAGTTTGCTTATCCCAAAACGCATCGCCTCCATTCGATCTTGAAGATCCATGAACGCTTGGTCCGGATCTTTTGACCTTCTTAGTTTTCGTGTTACTCATTCAATTGGGCTCAAACTCAGGCCCGCTATCCGCGTCTGTTTATGCAGTCTCCTATTTGGTTCCGTGGGTGGCTATGAAACAGGGAGCTCCACGCGAGGGTTGGCCCGCGCCCTTATGAGACGACGGGCTCAGTGCCGAACCGGAGCAAAGTGGGGCTGAACCCACCCACACCTGCATTTGCCATAGAGCGTATCGTATGGCGACAGTCTTGGAGCGCTACCTAAGACTTGCTAAGTTTTAATAGAGCGGTGACAGAATCCCCCTTAGCCCTCCCCCGTTTCAAGCAGGTTTCACCCTGCTTTACTAAGGGTTCGGCGGGTTCATCCGCCAGCCCGTGTACATCCTAGTTATTTCATAAACCGTACCCTAGTCTAATCCGCGCAGAGGTATTATCCTCTCGAGTTCAGTATCCCACTTGACAGAATGTAGGGTGTGGCGACTTAACACCACACCCTCCCCTGCGACGTTGTCATGCTCAACGCCGTCTTCACCGCCACCGTTAGCTCGGGGCCTCGTCAACTTAATGACGGGCCCCTACCCCGCCCGGCACCGCGTGGAGGTGGTGGTCGGACTTTGCCGGGCGCATTTGGCTACCTTTTTTTTTTTTTTTTTTTTTTTTTTTTTTTTTTTTTTTTTTTTTTTGTTAACGAAGAGTGAGCATATTCCATCCCCCTCTCCGACTCACCCAACTCGGCCGGTACGCTTGTGGTGCGTATTACTTCTTGCGGAGTCGTGTGTGCGGTCGCACCCTGGGTCACGACGCATCTTCTGCGGCGATCTGGTCTGCTGATTCTGCTTATTACGGTGCTTTCCGTGGTGCGACGCGGTCCCTTTGGTCCTATCGCCCACACTTCGGGTGGGCAATGGGGGGGTCTGCATCGTTGGTCACCACTCCAAGCTCGTAAGGCAGTTCTCCTGGAACAAAATTTTGACAGAGGAAACAAGAAAAAGGAGAAAGAGATAGAAGAAAGCTGAAAATAGAGTAGAGAAAAGAAAAAAGAAAGCTGGAAAGAAACGAAAAGAAAGAGATAAAAGATTAGTAACTTTCCAGCTTACGGTGGCCCTTGCGGCGCGGGTTGTTGCCGTGCCGCAGGGCCCGAGGGACCCCCATTTACGTCCCTCGCCCGCCGTCTGGCCCGCCTGCGTCGCCTTGCCGTTGGTGGACGCTCAACATCCCATCTCGCTTGGAGAGTGGAGAAGATTGTTCTGGCGGCGGCGCGGACGGCCTCCCACGTATCGCTGCGGGCGCACATTTCCGAGACGATGTTATCCATTGTTACTCGGGAATGGCACCGCTGCTGCATCTCGTTCCGGATCCGATCGAACCGTGGACAGTGGAACAGCACGTGTTCAACGTCTTCCACGGCGTCCCCACATTCGGGGCAGTTGGGCGAGCCTTCCAGGATGCCTTTCTCGACGAAATAGGAGCGCAAGAACCCGTGCCCCGTGAGGAGCTGGGTGAGGAAAAAGTCGACTTCCCCATGCTTGCGGCTGACCCAGAGATTAATGTCTGGAATCAGCCTCCTCGTCTTCAGTCCTGGTGCTCCTGGTTGCCCTGCACCCGTTGTCCACTGGTCCTGCCAGCGCCTCATCGTCTCCTCCCGTTGCCGCTTTCGTATGTCCGATTGAACTCCACCACTCGCTGCCTTTTCGTCGTGGCAGCGGATATCCTCCTGCATGAGGAGGACTTACGGGGTGGTGTTGGCGACAACGCAAGCGGCATCATAAGACACGGTCTGGAAGGCGCTGGCGACTCGGAGAGCCCCCGGTCGATGCGCCCTTTGGACCGATTTGCGATGGGTCTCCTTGTCGAGCACCCATCGCCCCCAGGTGGCAACTCCGTATCGGATGATACTGTTGCCGACGTTTACGAGCTGTCTCCTACTGCGGCTCTTAGGACCACGCTTGTTCGGCATCAGGCAGGTCAAGGCGTTCGTAATCCGTGAAGCCTTATTGACCACTCTTTCCAGATGCCGGCTGTGGTGCTGTTTGCGGCAGAGGTCCACTCCCAGGTACTTCAGCGTTTCCGTGGATTGGATCGAGTGACCGCCCGCATGAAGCTCTGCGAGCTGCGGGACATGATGGGTACAAAAGATCATGAACCCGGTCTTTTGGTGGGCAAGTTCCAAACCGACTCCTTGCAGCCACCGCTCGATCCTCTCCAGGTTAGCCGTTGCTAATGCGCTGACCTGTTCCGTGGTCCTTCCCAAAAATGTGAAGGCCACGTCGTCAGCAAACCCGATGATGTCCGCTCGTAGTCCCTCGAGCGGCAAGCGGAGTAGGTCGTCGTACATGACGTTCCAAAGTGTTGGTCCTAGAACCGAACCCTGAGGAACGCCAGCAGATACAGTCCTCGACACTACTCCTTCATCCGTATCATAGTGGAGCGTTCGGCCAATGAAATAGTTCCGCAGCAACGCCTGCAAATAAGGCGGAGTGTTTTTACGCTGCAGAGCTTGGCCGATCGCTGTCCAGTTTGCCGAGTTAAAGGCATTCCGGACGTCCACCGTTACCACCGCACAGAGACGATCTCCCTTTCGCTTCTTGTCTAGAGCGACTTTCCCGTTGTTCATCACCCGAGTGATGGCATCAACGGTTGAACGCCCTTTACGGAAACCGTATTGGGCGTCCGAAAGTCCCCCGGTCGACTCCAGATGGGTTGTCAGCCTCCGCTGAATCAACCGCTCTAAAATTTTCCCCAGCACACTCAGCAAACAAATTGGCCGGTACGACGAGGGCTCCCCAGGTGGTTTCCCCGACTTGGTAAGCAGCACCAGCTGTTGCCGCTTCCATGCGTCGGGGAAAGTGCCTGCCTCCAGTAGCTGCTTATAGCTTTTAGCAAAAACTTCCGGAAAAGCCAGAATTGCCGCAGCTGCTGCCATATTCGGAATGTTGTCGTCCCCCGGAGCTTTCTTGGGGTTGAGTGAGCGGGCAATCTCCTTCAACTCTTCCGCCAACTCCTCCTCCGAGACCGGATCCTGTGGATCCCCACCTACTTCCGTCTCGGGCCACTCCATCGGGGGACGATCGGGAAAGAGCTCATTCACGATGAACTGGAGCTTATTGGCATCCCGTTCCATCGGAACCCGAGCTCCTTCCCACTGTTGCTTGCGGATTTGGTACGCAGGGCCAAAGCCGTGCGGTTCCAATTGTTCCGGCAGATCCTGCTTGTGTTGGTCCTTGCTGAGTTTGATGGCCCGTTTCAGGGCAGCGCGTGCGTCCGACTTCATTTGACGCCTTTCCTCGCGCTGCTCCTCGGTCCGGGCCCGGTTGAACCGCCGTTTCATTCCATGAAAATGGCTGCGCAACCAATCAATCTCGGACGTCCACCAATAAACTGGCCGCCGGCCCTGTCGCCTTGGGGGTTGCCTAGGCATGGTGCCATCACAGGCCACCGTAATGGCCTGGGTCAGCTCCTCTGGCGTAGCAACATGCCCAAAAATGTCCTGGTCCCTCAAGATTTCAACGAACAAATCCTTGTCGAAGAATCTTGTGGACCACCTTCCCCCATTCACTGCTGAGTGTACCTCGTTGTTGGCGCGCTGTCTCGGAACCCTGCCGACCACAAACTTGATAGTGTTGTGGTCACTTGGGGTTTCGTCACACACGCGCCAATTGTTGTCCCCTACCAAGGAGGGGCTGCAAAAGGATACGTCCACAATGGAGTTGCGACCATTTGCCCCAATCCAAGTGCTCTGGTTGCCCTGGTTCAGGAGAACCAATCCCAGAGCAGCCGCCGCATCCATCACAACTCCCCCCCTAGATACCCTTTCCCCATCGTTTTGCCTCCGCTCCATCCCCCATGCACCTGACCAGGCGTTTACATCACCCCCGATCACGGTGTCCCGATTCCGTGGGAGCACAGACACGATTTCGGTCCATTTGCGTTTGTACTCCTCGACAGTCAAATCGGAACCCACGGGTGGTAGGTAGACGGAACAGAAAACGATTCCCCGCATCTCGACCACAACGAAGTCCTCGCGTTGGTTGTCAATGATGCGCTGAAAAGGATAATCCCCAACTGATACCACTGCTACCCGTCCAGTGGTATCGGTAACCCAATTGCTGTTATTATTCGGCACCCAATAGGGGTCCGAGATAATCAGAATATCACAACCCTCGGCACGAGCACTTTGCAACAGCAAGTCTTGTGCCGTTTGGTCATGATTGAGGTTCTGTTGGAACACTCTAATCATGACTGGGCTGTGGGGTTACCTTTCCAAAGTAGCGGCAACTGCGCTGGCCCAGCGAATGCCCGATTGCATCCGGGCCCTCGCATCCCAAGCACTTCCGCTCCCTAGTGCACGGTCCCTCGTGCTTATCTTCCGCGCAGCGGTGGCATTTGCTACTGCGGTCCTTGCCACGGCAACGGGCAGCAGTATGCCCGTATTCGTAGCACCGGTAGCACTGCCGCCGACGCTCCAAAAGCCGAAGCCTGCAGCATTTGCTGAAACCAACCGTGTATTGCCTCGCCAGGGCCTGGTCGGTCACCGCTATTGCTGGGCAGTCGAAAAATGCAACCAACGTACCGTAATGCGTTTTTACGGTCGTGATCTGGTCGCTGAAAATTTCAACGCCCAGCGCGGCACTCATTTCCGAAGAAATTTCTTCGGACGAAGTGCCAGGCGGAATGTTAGTGCAGTTCACTCGCACTGAGGGTGTCCGCGGTCGGCATTTTGCTTTGCCATCAAGGGCCGCAGACACCTCTCTCCAAAGGGTCATCGTTTCCTGGTGCGACATTGGTGCTAATTCCAGGAGTAGATGACCCTTAAAGTTTGTGCGAATTCTCTGCACATCCTCTTTTTTCACCTTTTCCCTCAGGATAGGCATCATGTCTGCGTGCTTGAATCCCCCAATTGATTCAAGTTCAATGGCGTTTGGCATTCGGCCGGCCCTGGGGTTAGAAGCAGGTGCCGGCTTTTGCTTGGGTTGGGGAGCAGAAGGTGGCGTGTTTGCGGCGAGGCTGGCTGCTTGCTCAGCTTCACGCTGCTTCTTCCTCTTCCGTCTCTCCCGGCGCACGGCGGTCTTCCCCTTTACCGTCCGCCATTCTTGCGCACCCTCTTGCCCCTCTGATGGTCCAGATCCCTGGTCCGTCGAACAACTTTCCCCTTCGCAAGGTTCCTCTGCCACAACGACCTTAGCATTTTCCTCCTTCCCACCCTTTCCCTTCTTCTTGCCCTTTTTCCCTTCCTGACCCACCAGCTGTTGTCCCTGTTCCCCATTTCCTCCTGTCTTGGCCTCATTCTCCCTTACTATTACGTTGTACATCTCCCGCATGACTCCCCCAAGGACATTAAAAAATTAAGTGACATCAGTCTCGTCCAAGGGCAAAGATCCCGGTTGCGGCTCCTGATTAGGGCCTGCCAAAGGCCCTAAGTCTTGCTCCAACACCGGGTCCTCCACTACGAGATCCTCGGTTCCCGTTCCCACGTCAATTCCGGACCCCGCCTCTCCTAGCCAAATTGCTGGAAGATTGTGCAGCAGGGCTAATACTGAGCCAATTCGCTCTTCCCAATTAGCGAATTGGGGCGTTTTGGCTAAAATAGCCCTGTGCTTCACGGTGTCCCTGATAAACAGCATGAGCTCATGTTTTGCTTTTTGCAATGGGCCCATGGGATTTGACTCTGCTGGATATGCGGTAGCGAAAAATTTCCTGTCATAAATTTGCCCTGCCTTAGAGCCCTCCCCTTGGCTGTCTTCCACAATCTGCGGGAGAACAGAGACCCTTTTTGATTTTCCCTCCACCTCTACCGAAGTAGCTCTTCGTACGGCAGGTGCCTTGGGAGCCATCAGCTGGGTTGTTGATGCCCGTCTACCAAAGCTGGTGGCCGAAGCCTTAGACGGGGACATCGTTCCCAGCGAGCTACGGCGGACGGAATATCTACTCGTCACTGCCTTCGAGGGACTACTTCTACGAGCTAAAGTGGAGCGTGTGTTCATCACCATTTTACTACTGGTTAATTTCTACGGTTAAATTCTATGAGGGTTATTATGACTGTCTACTGATTTTCTAAGGAATTTCGCAAGTAGGTTGATTGATTGATTAATAAAGTAATTATTGTCAAATTTTTTAATTTAAATGGGAAAATGAATTAATTGTCAAGTTTAAAACGTTAGATGTCAATGGATTTCGCGCTGTAATCAAATTGTCAATTAATTATTTGTCAATATGATGAGTCGTTTGATGTCACTGTCATTCAAGTTATTGATAAAATTGTCAAATCTATTTGAGTGTCAATGGTACCGGGATGTTTTACGTCAATGTCTAATGAATGCAATTTAATGTCATGGAAATAATCAAATAAGATAATTAAAGTTATTTTCCAATTGTTGCAACGGAGCAAGTATTAACTGGGTTAGATGGTGTTAATAAATAAAGGAAAAAGCTTTAGAAGCGATTTAAATGATTGAGAGCGGATTTAAGTAAACTTTAATTTAAATTTAGAAAAGGGGAATTTCATAAATTGAAAGAGTTTTTCGAGGTTAAAATTTTAGTTAAATAGCTGTAAGTCTATTTGTTGTCAATCACGGTAAATGTCAGGTTTAAACAAGCTGTCCAAACAATTTAAATGTCAACTGGATATGACGTTGTGTTGTAAAAGTTTTTAAAAGAATTGAATTTATTATTGTGTAATAAATCGTAAATTGAGCAAAAGCAATTTGAATTTAATTTTATTGGTTGAATATAAATAATTTTTTTTTTATATGAATTATTATTAAATCGGTTGCAACTGTCAAATAATTTAAATTACAACTGTCAACCAATTCAAGATGTCAAAGTGACGTTAGGTTGCAGATATATTGAGCTGTCAATTTGATTATGTGTCAACGTTAAATGTCAAGTGTTTAAATGTCAATTAATTTTTTTGTAATTATTAAAATAAATTATTATTAATAATAATTTAAACTATTTAAATCAGAAAACTAATTTATTATTTTTATACATTCAAGGAACCGGGAGAAAGATAACTACGTGATTATTAAAACTTCTACTTGTAAAAGGGTTATTGGTTATGGTTGGAGAAGACGAATTACCAATTATAAGAAGTTATTGGAAATTTGTTGGTAAATATTGGAATTTGTTTAATTAATTTATATGAAAACTTATACAAAGTGTATATTTGTATTAATTAATTGAGATTTGATTTTGTAAGGTAATATAAGTAATTGAATTGTGATGGAAAGTATGCTAGTCAATTTGTGGAGCGTTGAATTGAAATTTGTTGTTAATTAATTTGCTCTATTGTGCTTGAGGCGTTGTTAGTTAATTATTTTAAATAAAGGATTTTTTAAAACAATTATTCGTTTAAGTACTTGAGTGAAAAATATATAAATATATATAAATATATTTTTTTCATTTGAGAATAAATTTGCTCGTGGATAGAAACTGAACTAGTTGAAATATTAAAATATTCGCAGAAGGCTTTCTATGTAAGATTTAAATTTTTTTTTCAGAAGTTTAGAGATTTGAATGAAATGAATGAAATGGATGAAATGAATGAAATTTAAGAGTGCTTAAAAGTGACAAACTACGTGAGGAGACGTGTGTGCTTCAACTTTACAGGTAAATTGGACCAAGTGTCCCGTTATATTTTTGGCTATGCTACGGGATACAGGTAAAATGGGTTTCCGTTCACCTTGCTCTACGCTCCCTTACTGGAAATTGGTTTGTTAGTTTAACGAGAGTTTTGAGATTGGTTTGGATAGATTTTGAAAACTTAAATTGTTGATTCTACTGGTTTGGGGAATTATTCTACTTTACGAATGGTGGTTTGATTTTTTTGTTGTTGTGTGTCTTGTCAAAGATTAAAGGAATATTTAATTTGGATATTAAAATTTTTAGATAATCGAATGAAATTGGGAATTATACAACGAATTTTAAGTGAATTATTGTGAAATAAATTGTAGCTTTAGCAAAAGCAATTTTAATTTAATTTAATTGGTTGAGTTTAAATAATTTTTTTTTTTCAAATTTTTAAAACTCTTTTGCAACTGTCAAAGAATTAAATTATAACTGTCAACCAATTTGAGATGTCAAAGTGACGTAAGGTGTCAGATATATTGAGCTGTCAGTTTGATTATGTGTCAACGTTGAATGTCAAGTGTTTAAATGTCAATTCTAATTATTTTGTTATTATTTAAATCATTTAATATTATTAATTATTTAAACTATTTAAATCAGAAACTAATTTATTATTTTTAAACATGCAAGGAACTAGGAGAAAAAATAACTACGTGATTTTTAAAATTTCTACTTGTTAGAGGGTTATGGTTGGGGAAGACGTTTTACCTCTTATCAAAAGTTATTGCTAATTTGTTGGTTTGTATTGGAATTTGTCTAATTAATTAATATTAAAACTTAGACAAAGTGTATGTATGTATAAATAAATTGAGATTAATTTTGTAAGGGAATATAATAAAATGGAATGTAAAGGAAAATATGCTACTCAAAATGTTAAGCGTTGAATTGAAAATTGTAAATATTAAATTTTGCTTTATTGTGCTTAAGGCGTTGTAAGTTAATTATATTTTAAATAAAGTTTTTTTTTTTAACAATTATATGTTTTAATATTTGAGTAAAAATAATTAATTTTTTTAAGTAAAAATAAATTCGCTCTTGGCTAGAAACTGAACTGATGAATATATTAAAATATTCGCAGAAGGCTTTCTATGTGAGATTTGAGTTTTTTCAGAGTTTTTGAGATTTGAATGAAATGAATGAAATGAATGAAATTTAAGAGTGCTTAAAAGTGACAAACTACGTGAGGAGACGTGTGTGCTTCAACGTTACAGGTAAAATGGACCAAGTGTCCCGTTATATTTTTGGCTATGCTACGGGATACAGGTAAAATGGGTTTCCGTTCACCTTGCTCTACACTCCCTTACTGGAGATTGGTTTGTTAGTTTTACGAGAGTTTTGAAATTTGGTTAGGATAGATTTTGAAAATTCAAATTGTTAGTTCTTCTGGTTTGGGAAATTATTCTACTTTACGAATGGTGGTTCAAAATGTGTTTGTGAAGTGTTTTAAAAAACTATTTCTATTGTTAGTTTTTTATATATATTATGAAATTTAATGCTGAGGGGGAGAGAGAATCGAAAAAAGAAAATAAATGTGGTTTTATATAATAAGGGTTTAGTTGGGGAGCTAACTGAGATTGGGTTATGTTGTGAATGGGATTTCAAATTCTACTCTATACAACTTTAAACTATTTGCCGGTTTGAAAACTTTCGATGTTTCTACGCCGCTTGGAGAAATCTCGTCGCCGGAACAGATGGAATCGGGAATCTTGCACACAGCACACACTAAGCACAATGTTCTCGCGGACCGCTCAACGAAAGCTTATTTGCTGAAGGCTTAATTTAATTAATTACGCAGATGGCGATGCTAATAAACTAATTGTCTAATAATATTTTTAAATTCAAAGTTTGTTCTTGCGGGGGGCGATTTAATAAATAGTTTTGTTTGCTGGGGGCTTGATATAATATATTGAATTTCTAAGGGCAAACCGTTAACTAAAATAATATATTTGTTAAAAATCACAAAATGTTTTGCAGAAGGCAACTGTTAGAAAGGAATTTTATTTCTACGCGGAGGGCGATGCTAATTTCCCGACGGCAAACTGGGATTTATAAAAAGGCAATTTAATAATTTTTTTAAATAAAATTAAATGCAGAAGGCTTATGGCAATCGGAACGGTCAACACAAGAACACTCCACTTTTCACACACACACTAGTGACTCCGGCCGAAGTCTCAACGAAAGCTTGATGCAGAAGGCTTAGTAAATTTATTAAAATGCAGAAGGCAATGCTATTAGTATTAAATAATTTATATGGGCAATTTAAAGTTAATTTAAAATTATATCGAGGATAAGTTGAATGATTTAAAATTTTATCTGAACACTGAGGGCGATTCTATTGACAAAATTAAAAGGAAACTTTTTAAATAGGTTACCAATGCAGAAGGCTTATTAATTTTAATAAAATTATCAGATTTCAACTGCAGAAGGCAATGCTAATTTATCTCATTTTGCAATTTTCTTAATTATAAATTTAAATTTTCTGCAGAAGGCAGTTATTAAAAAAAAAACGCTGAAGGCGATACTAAATTCCCGTCGGCAAATGTGGGTTTGTAGAATTAAATTTAAATTTGCAGAAGGCTTAGAACAAATTGCGATCGGAGTTATCAAAACACGGAATCACTTCACTTATTCACACACACACAACACACACAACACTAGTGATTCCGACCGAAGTCGTCAACGAAAGCTTATTTTAAATAAAACGCAGAAGGCGATGCTAAATAACAAGATTTTCTTAAGGCACTTGTTTTTAAAAGAAATTAATTATTATTTTGTATTTTGCAGAAGGCTAAAATATATTCAATACACTGAAGGTGATTCTAGATAATATATGTAAAGAGAAATTAAATCACAATTATTGCAGAAGGCTTATTTAAAATTATTTTTAAGTTAATATGGCACTGAAGGTGATGCTAACTCAAGAATAATATTTTAATAACTATGCAGAAGGCAGTTAAATAATAACGCTGAAGGCGATGCTTATTTCCCAATGGCAGTTGTGGGTTATTTAAAATTAATATTTGCAGAAGGCTTAATTAAAATAGCAATCGGAGTCTTCAAGGCCCAGAATCACTTCACTTCACTCACACGTAGCACTTATGGCACCGGTCAACTATTCCAACGCTAAATTAATTTTAATTTAAAAAACTTGCAGAAATGCCGACGGGAAAAAAAGCCGACGACCAAATAAAATAAATTAAAATACACCCAGAAGGTGATGCTAGTGTGCCGACTGGAAAAAAGCCGACGGCAAAATTAAAATAAAATAAATACACAGAAGGTGATGCTTGAATGCCGACGGGAAAAAAGCCGACGGCAAAATTAAAGTAAAATAAATACACAGAAAGTGATGCTAAAATGCCGAAGGAAAAAAAGCCGACGGCAAAAACAATAAGAACAATAAACGCAGAAGGCGATGCTAATAACGGTTGGAATTGCTAACACAGAACACAACACAGCACTACACACACACACACACACACACACACACACACACACACACACACTGTATCAAGCACTCTAGAAACTGAGACTAGCAGAAGCACGACCTTCCTCGTCAACGGTTAAAAGAATACTGACGCTTTCACACACACACAAAATTATTCACTAACACTGAGCGCTGGGTATTTGGGCAGCGTAACGCCGTCTCGAAGGCTGGATGAAGACTGGGCGGATGAGCAGAGCACCGAGCAAATTTATACCGTAGCGGCGGGGCCTCCGGGTATAAAATGGTCAGTAGAACTCTGGTGTCGAGCGGGAGCGAGGTGAGAACACGTCCGCTCCGTTCGGCTGTCCGATGATGTCTGCACACATTTGGCTACCTTTTTTTTTTTTTTTTTTTTTTTTTTTTTTTTTTTTTTTTTTTTTTTTTTTGTTAACGAAGAGTGAGCATATTCCATCCCCCTCTCCGACTCACCCAACTCGGCCGGTACGCTTGTGGTGCGTATTACTTCATGCGGAGTCGTGTGTGCGGTTGCACCCTGGGTCACGACGCATCTTCTGCGGCGATCTGGTCTGATGATTCTGCTTATTACGGTGCTTTCCGTGGTGCGACGCGGTCCCTTTGGTCCTATCGCCCACGCTTCGGGTGGGCAATGGGGGGTCGGCATCGTTGGTCACCACTCCAAGCACGTAGGGCAGTTCTCCTGAAACGAGATTTGGATAGAGGAAACAAGAAAATGGAGAAAGAGATAGAAGAAAGCTGAAAATAGATGAGAGAAGAGAAAAAGAAAGCTGGAAAAGAACATTTGGCTACCTTTTTTTTTTTTTTT
Source organism: Anopheles gambiae (assembly GCF_943734735.2). Lineage (NCBI taxonomy): Eukaryota > Metazoa > Arthropoda > Insecta > Diptera > Culicidae > Anopheles > Anopheles gambiae. The sequence goes on along the minus strand of NC_064600.1, from coordinate 26,849,408 downwards.
TTTTTTTTTTTTTTTTTTTTTTTTTGTTAACGAAGAGTGAGCATATTCCATCCCCCTCTCCGACTCACCCAACTCGGCCGGTACGCTTGTGGTGCGTATTACTTCATGCGGAGTCGTGTGTGCGGTTGCACCCTGGGTCACGACGCATCTTCTGCGGCGATCTGGTCTGATGATTCTGCTTATTACGCTGCTTACCGTGGTGCGACGCGGTCCCTTTGGTCCTATCGCCCACGCTTCGGGTGGGCAATGGGGGGTCGGCATCGTTGGTCACCACTCCAAGCACGTAAGGCAGTTCTCCTGAAACGAGATTTGGATAGAGGAAACAAGAAAAAGGAGAAAGAGGTAGAAGAAAGCTGAAAATAGATGAGAGAAGAAAAAAAGAAAGCTTTTTTTTTTTTTTTTTTTTTTTGTTAACGAAGAGTGAGCATATTCCATCCCCCTCTCCGACTCACCCAACTCGGCCGGTACGCTTGTGGTGCGTATTACTTCTTGCGGAGTCGTGTGTGCGGTTGCACCCTGGGTCACGACGCATCTTCTGCGGCGATCTGGTCTGCTGATTCTGCTTATTACGGTGCTTTCCGTGGTGCGAGGCGGTCCCTTTGGTCCTATCGCCCACGCTTCGGGTGGGCAATGGGGGGTCGGCATCGTTGGTCACCACTCCAAGCACGTAAGGCAGTTCTCCTGAAACGAGATTTGGATAGAGGAAACAAGAAGAAGGAGAAAGAGATAGAAGAAAGCTGAAAATAGATGAGAGAAGAGAAAAAGAAAGCTGGAAAGAAACGAAAATAAATAAACGATTAATAACTTTCCGGCTTACGGTGGCCCTTGCGGTGCGGGTTGTTGCCGTGCCGCATGGCCTGAGGGACCACCATTTGCGTCCCTCGCCCGCCGTCTGGCCCGCCTGCGTCGCCTTGCCGTTGGTGGACGCTCAACATCCCATCTCGCTTGGAGAGTGGAGAAGATTGTCCTGGCGGCGGCGCGGACGGCCTCCCACGTTTCGCTGCGGGTGCACATTTCCGAGACGATGTTATCCATTGTTACTCGGGAATGGCACCGCTGCTGCATCTCATTCCGGATCCGATCGAACCGTGGACAGTGGAACAGCACGTGTTCAACGTCTTCCACGGCGTCACCACATTCAGGGCAGTTGGGCGAGCCCTCCAGGATGCCTTTCTCGACGAAATAGGAGCGCAAGAACCCGTGCCCCGTGAGGAGCTGGGTGAGGAAAAAGTCAACTTCCCCATGCTTGCGGCTGACCCAGAGATTAATGTCTGGAATCAGCCTCCTCGTCTTCAGTCCTGGTGCTCCTGGTTGCCCTGCACCCGTTGTCCACTGGTCCTGCCAGCGCCTCATCGTCTCCTCCCGTTGCCGCTTTCGTATGTCCGATTGAACTCCACCACTCGCTACCTTTTCGTCGTGGCAGCGGATATCCTCCTGCATGAGGAGGACTAACGGGGTGGTGTTGGCAACAACGCAAGCGGCATCATAAGAAACGGTCTGGAAGGCGCTGGCGACTCGGAGAGCCCCCGGTCGATGCGCCCTTTGGACCGATTTGCGATGGGTCTCCTTGTCGAGCACCCATCGCCCCCAGGTGGCAACTCCGTATCGGATGATACTGTTGCCGACGTTTACGAGCTGTCTCCTACTGCGGCTCTTAGGACCACGCTTATTCGGCATCAGGCAGGTCAAGGCATTCGTAATCCGTGAAGCCTTATTGACCACCCTCTCCAGATGCCGGCTGTGGTGCTGTTTGCGGCAGAGGTCCACTCCCAGGTACTTCAGCGTTTCCGTGGATTGGATCGAGTGACCGCCCGCTTGAAGCTCTGCGAGCTGCGGGACATGATGGGTACAAAAGATCATGAACCCGGTCTTTTGGTGGGCAAGTTCCAAACCGACTCCTTGCAGCCACCGCTCGATCCTCTCCAGGTTAGCCGTTGCTAATGCGCTGACCTGTTCCGTGGTCCTTCCCAAAAATGTGAAGGCCACGTCGTCAGCGAACCCGATGATGTCCGCTCGTAGTCCTTCGAGCGGCAAGCGGAGTAGGTCGTCGTACATGACGTTCCAAAGTGTTGGTCCTAGAACCGAACCCTGAGGAACGCCAGCAGATACAGTCCTCGACACTATTCCTTCATCCGTATCGTAGTGGAGCGTTCGGCCAATGAAATAGTTCCGCAGCAACGCCTGCAAATAAGGCGGAGTGTTTTTACGCTGCAGAGCTTGGCCGATCGCTGTCCAGTTTGCCGAGTTAAAGGCATTCCGGACGTCCACCGTTACCACCGCACAGAGACGATCCCCCTTTCGCTTTTTGTCTAGAGCGACTTTACCATTGTCCATCACCCGAGTGATGGCATCAACGGTTGAACGCCCTTTACGGAAACCGTACTGGGCGTCCGAAAGTCCCCCGGTCGACTCCAGATGGGTTGTCAGCCTCCGCTGAATCAACCGCTCTAAAATTTTCCCCAGCACACTCAGCAAACAAATTGGCCGGTACGACGAGGGCTCCCCAGGTGGTTTCCCCGACTTGGTAAGCAGCACCAGCTGTTGCCGCTTCCATGCGTCGGGGAAAGTGCCTGCCTCCAGTAGCTGCTTATAGCTTTTAGCAAAAACTTCCGGAAAAGCCAGAATTGCCGCAGCTGCTGCCATATTTGGAATATTGTCGTCCCCCGGAGCTTTCTTGGGGTTGAGTGAGCGGGCAATTTCCTTCAACTCTTCCGCCAACTCCTCCTCCGAGACTGGATCCTGTGGATCCTCACCTACTTCCGTCTCGGGCCACTCCATCGGGGGACGATCGGGAAAGAGCTCATTCACGATGAACTGGAGCTTATTGGCATCCCGTTCCATCGGAACCCGAACTCCTTCCCACTGCTGCTTGCGGATTTGGTAAGCAGGGCCAAAGCCGTGCGGTTCCAATTGTTCCGGCAGATCCTGCTTGTGTTGGTCCTTGCTGAGCTTGATGGCCCGTTCCAGGGCAGCGCGTGCGTCCGACTTCATTTGACGCCTTTCCTCGCGCTGCTCCTCGGTCCGGGCCCGGTTGAACCGCCGTTTCATTCCGTGATAATGGCTGCGCAACCGATCAATCTCGGACGTCCACCAATAAACTGGCCGCCGGCCCTGTCGCCTTGGGGGTTGCCTAGGCATGGTGCCATCACAGGCCACCGTGATGGCCTGGGTAAGCTCCTCTGGCGTAGCAACATGCCCAAAAATGTCCTGGTCCCTCAAGATTTCAACGAACAAATCCTTGTCGAAGAATCTTGTGGACCACCTTCCCCCATTCGCTGCTGAGTGTACCTCGTTGTTGGCGCGCTGTCTCGGAACCCTGCCGACCACAAACTTGATAGTATTGTGGTCACTTGGGGTTTCGTCACACACGCGCCAATTGTTGTCCCCTACCAAGGAGGGGCTGCAAAAGGATACGTCCACGATGGAGTTGCGACCATTTGCCCCAATCCAAGTGCTCTGGTTGCCCTGGTTCAGGAGAACCAATCCCAGAGCAGCCGCCGCATCCATCACAACTCCCCCCCTAGATACCCTTTCCCCGTCGTTTGGCCTCCGCTCCATCCCCCATGCACCTGACCAGGCGTTTACATCACCCCCGATCACGGTGTCCCGATTCCGTGGAAGTACAGACACGATTTCGGTCCATTTGCGTTTGTACTCCTCGACAGTCAAATCGGAACCCACGGGTGGTAGGTAGACAGAACAAAAAACGATTCCCCGCATCTCGACCACAACGAAGTCCTCGCGTTGGTTGTCAATGATGCGCTGAAAAGGATAATCCCCAACTGATACCACTGCTACCCGACCAGTGGTATCGGTAACCCAATTGCTGTTATTATTCGGCACCCAATAGGGGTCCGAGATAAGCAGAATATCACAACCCTCGGCACGAGCACTTTGCAAAAGCAAGTCTTGTGCCGTTTGGTCATGATTGAGGTTCTGTTGGAACACTCTAATCATGACTGGGCTGTGGGGTTACCTTTCCAAAGTAGCGGCAACTACGCTGGCCCAGCGAATGCCCGATTGCATCCGGGCCCTCGCATCCCAAGCACTTCCGCTCCCTAGTGCACGGTCCCTCGTGCTTATCTTCCGCGCAGCGATGGCATTTGCTACTGCGGTCCTTGCCACGGCAACGGGCAGCAGTATGCCCGTATTCGTAGCACCGGTAGCATTGCCGCCGACGCTCCAAAAGCCGAAGCCTGCAGCATTTGCTGAAACCGACCGTGTATTGCCTTGCCAGGGCCTGGTCGGTCACCGCTATTGCTGGGCAGTCGAAAAATGCGACCAACGTACCGTAATGCGTTTTTACGGTCGTGATCTGGTCGCTGAAAATTTCAACGCCCAGCGCGGCACTCATTTCCGAAGAAATTTCTTCGGACGAAGTGCCAGGCGGAATGTTGGTGCAGTTCACCCGCACTGAGGGTGTCCGCGGACGGCATTTTGCTTTGCCATCAAGGGCCGCAGACACCTCTCTCCAAAGGGTCATCGTTTCCTGGTGCGACATTGGTGCTAGCTCCAGGAGTAGATGACCCTTAAAGTTTGTGCGGATTCTCTGCACATCCTCTTTCTTCACCGTTTCCCTAAGGATAGGCATCATGTCCGCGTGCTTGAATCCCCCAATTGATTCGAGCTCGATGGCGTTTGGCATTCGGCCGGCCCTGGGATTAGAAGCAGATGCCGGCTTTTGCTTGGGTTGGGGAGCAGAAGGTGGCGTGTTTGCGGCGAGGCTAGCTGCTTGCTCAGCTTCACGCTGCTTCTTCCTCTTCCGTCTCTCCCGGCGCACGGCGGTCTTCCCCTTTACCGTCCGCCATTCTTGCGCACCCTCTTGCCCCTCTAATGGTCCAGATCCCTGGTCCGTCGAACAAATTTCCCCTTCGCACGGTTCCTCTGCCACAACTACCTTGGCATTCCGACCCTTTCCCTTCTTCTTGCCCTTTTTCCCTTCCTGACCCACCAGCTGTTGTCCCTGTTCCCCATTTCCTCCTGTCTTGGCCTCATTCTCCCTAACTAGTGTGTTGAACATCTCCCGCATAATTCCCCCAAAAACAGTGAGGAATTTGGTGATATCGGTCTCATCCAAAGGCAAAGATCCCGGTTGCGGCTCCTGATTAGGGCCTGCCAAAGGCCCTAATTCTTGCTCCAACACCGGGTCCTCCACCACGAGATCCTCGGTTCCCGTTCCAACATCAACTCCTGACCCCGCCTCTCCCAGCCAAATTGCTGGAAGATTGTGCAGCAGGGCTAAGACTGAGCCGATACGCTCTTCCCAATTCGAGAATTGGGGCGTCTTGGCCAAAATAGCCCTGTGCTTTACGGTGTCCATGATAAACAGCATGAGCTCATGTTTTGCCTTTTGCAATGGGCCCATGGGATTTGACTCTGCTGGATATGCGGTAGCGAAAAATTTCCTGTCGTAAATTTGCCCTGCCTTAGAGCCCTCCCCTTGGCTGTCTTCCGCAATCTGCGGGAGAACAGAGACCCTTTTTGATTTTCCCTCCACCTCTACCGAAGAAGCTCTTCGTAGGGCAGGTGCCTTGGAAGCCATCAGCTGGGTTGTTGATGCCCGTCTACCAAAGCTGGTGGCCGAAGCCTTAGACGGGGACATCGTTCCCAGCGAGCTACGGCGGACGGAATATCTACTCGTCACTGCCTTCGAGGGACTACTTCTACGAGCTAAAGTGGAGCGTGTGTTCATCACCATTTTACTACCGGTTAGTTTCTACGGTTAAATTCTATGAGGGTTATTATGACTGTCTACTGATTTTCTAAGGAATTTCGCAAGTAGGTTGATTGATTGATTAATTAAGTAATTATTGTCAGAATAGGGATGAATTTTAATGTCAAAATTTTAATTTAAACGGGAAAATGAATTTATTGTCAAGTTTAGAAACGTTAGATGTCAATGGATTTTGCGCTGTAATCAAATTGTCAATTACTTTTTTGTCAATATGATGAGACGTTTGATGTCACTGTCATTTAAGTTATTGATAAATTGTCAAATCTATTTGAGTGTCAATGGTACCGTGATGTTTTACGTCAATGTCTAATGGATGCAATTTAATGTCATGGGAATAATCAAATAAGATGATTAAAGTTATTTTCAAATTGATGCAACGGAGAAAGTATTTACTGGGTTAGATGGTATTGATAATTAAAAGAAAAAGCTTAGGAAGCGAATTAAATGATTGGAAGCGGATTTAAGTAAACTTTAATTAAATTTAGAAAAAGGGGAATTCCATAACATGAAAGAGTTTTCCGAGATTAAAATTTTAGTTTAATAGCTGTCAGTCTATTTGTTGTCAATAACGGTAAATGTTAGGTTTAAACAAGCTGTCCAAACAATTTAAATGTCAACAGGGTATGAAGTTGTGTATTTAAGGATTAATAGAATTGAATTTATTATTGTGTAATAAATTGTTACTTAAGCATAAGCGATTTTAATTTAATTTAATTGGTTGAATATAAATAATTGATTTTTTAAATTATTATTTAATCGGTTGCAACTGCAAAGAATTTTAATTATAACTGTCAACCAATTTAAGATGTCAAGATGACGTTAGGTGTCAGATATTTTGAGCTGTCAAATTAATTGTGTGTCAACGTTAGATGTCAAGTGTTAAAATGTCAAATCAAACTATTTTGTTATTATTAAGAGAATTTATTATTAATAATTATTTAAATTATTTAAATCAGAAAACTAATAATTTTTTTTTTTAATACATGCACAGAACCAGGAGAAAAAATAACTACGTGATTATTAAAACTTCTACTTATTAAAGAGTTATTGGTTATGGTTGAAGAAGACGAATTACTATTTAAAAGAAGTTATTGGAAATTTGTTGGTAAATATTAGAATTTGTTAAATTATTTTATATGAAAACTAATACAAAGTGTATAAATGTATTAAATAATTGAGATTTGATTTTGTAAGGGAATATAACTAATTGGATTGTGATGGAAAGTATGCTTGTCTAATTGTTGAGCGTTGAATTTGAAATTGTAATTTATTAATTTGCTCTATTGTGCTTATGGCGTTGTAAGTTAATTATTTTAAACAAAGGATTTTTTTAAAACAATTATTCGTTTAAATATTCGAGTGAAAAAAAAATTAAACATTAATTTTATTTTAAATTGAAAATAATTTGCTCATGGATAGAAAATGAATTAGGGATAATATTAAAATATTCGCAGATGGCTTTCTATGTGTAATTTCAGTTTTTTCAGAGTTTTCGAGATTTGAATGAGATGAATGAAATGAATGAAATTTAAGAGTGCTTAAAAGTGACAAACTACGTGAGGAGACGTGTGTGCTTCAACATTACAGGTAAAATGGACCAAATGTCCCGTTATATTTTTGTCTATGCTACGGGATACAGGTAAAATGGCTTTCCAGTCACCTTGCTCTACGCTCCCTTACTGGAGATTTGTTTGTTAGTTTTACGAGAGTTTTGAAATTTGGTTAGGATAGATTTTGAAAATTTGAATTGTTAGTTCTACTGGTTTGGGGAATTATTCTACTTTACGAATGGTGGTTTGATTTTTTTTTTACTGTTGTGTGTCTTTTCAAAAATTAAAGGTATCTTTAAGTTGGATATTAAAATTTTTAATTAATCGAATGATATTGGGAAATATACAAGGAATTTAAAGTTTATTATTATGTAACAAATTGTAACTTCAGGAACGAAATTTTAATTTAACTTAGTTGGTTAAATATAATTAATTGATTTTTTAAATTATTATTTAATCGGTTGCAACTGTCAAAGAATTTAAATTATAGCTGTCAACCAATTCAAGATGTCAAGGTGACGTTAGGTGTCAGATATATTGAGCTGTCAGTTTGATTATATGTCAACGTCAAATGTCAAGTGTTGAAATGTCAATTCAAACTATTTTGTTATTTTTAAATTAATTAATATTAATAATTATTTAAACTATTTAAATTCATTAATTTTTTTTTTTTTTTACATGCAAAGAACCGGGAGAAAAAATAACTACGTGATTATTTAACTTCTGCTTGTAAAAGGGTTATTGGTTATGGTTGGAGAAGACGAATTATTATTTAAAAGAAGTTATTGGAAATTTGTTGGTAAATATTAGAATTTGTTAAATTATTTTATATGAAAACTAATACAAAGTGTATAAATGTATTAAATAATTGAGATTAAATTTTGTAAGGGAATATAACTAATTGGATTGTGATGGAAAGTATGCTTGTCTAATTGTTGAGCGTTGAATTTGAAATTGTAATTTATTAATTTGCTCTATTGTGCTTAAGGCGATGTAAGTTAATTATTTTAAATAAAGGATTTTTTAACAATTATTCGTTTAAATATTTGAGTGAAAAAATTAAATAAATATTTTTTTTTTTTTAATTGAAAATAATTTGCTCATGGATAAAAACTGAACTGGGGATAATTTTAAAATTTTCGCAGAAGGCTTTCTATGTGAAATTTAAGTTTTTTCAGAGTTTTCGAGATTTGAATGAAATGAATGAAATGAATGAAATGAATGAAATTTAAGAGTGCTTAAAAGTGACAAACTACGTGAGGAGACGTGTGTGCTTCAACGTTACAGGTAAAATGGACCAAGTGTCCCGTTATATTTTTGGCTATGCTACGGGATACAGGTAAAATGGTTTCCGGTCACTTTACTCTACGCTCTACACTGGAGATTATTTTGTTAGTTTTACGAGAGTTTTGAAATTTGGTAAGGATAGATTTTGAAAATTGAAATTGTTAGTTCTACTGGTTTGGGAAATTTTTCTACTTTACGAATGGTGGTTCAAAATATGTTTGTGAAGTGTTTTGAAAAACTATTTCTATTGTTAGTTTTTTATATATATTATGAGATTTAATGCTGAGGGGGAGAGAGAATCGAAAAAAGAAAATAAATGCAGTTTTATATAATAAGGTTTAGTTGGGGAGCTAATTGAGATTGGGTTAGGTTGTAAATGGGATTTCAAATTCTACTCTATAAAAACTTTAAACTATTTGCCGGTTTGAAAACTCTCGATGTTTCTACGCCGCTTTGAGAAAATCTCGTCGCCGGAACAGATGGAATCGGGAATCTCGCACACAGCACACACTAAGCACAATGTTCTCGCGGACCGCTCAACGAAAGCTTATTTGCTGAAGGCTTAGTT